>NC_088871.1:45788873-45916373 GCF_032884065.1 Artemia franciscana | reverse complement strand
TTTTATTGGTTCACCACTCCATTATCGGCTTTATGACATTCATTATGGTATATTTCTATAAGCTGACATTAACTTAGAGAAAGAACTAAATGAATTACTTTCTTATATATGTCAAATTAACTAGAATCCGAATACGCCTTTTAGAGAAATATCCAATACCTAACTATCCAACCCTTACTTCAATTGGATTAGAAGTGGGGTGCAATTATATTGAGACGATTACTAAGTTGATACATTCATGCCTAGCGACTTGTGTAAGTCGCTAGGTATGTCGCTTACCCTTCTGTAAGTCGCTTTACCCTTATGGTAGCGCAGTGAATTCATCTCTGCTTCATTACGACGCTCGGGGTTTGATCCCAACTTCTGATTGGGGGACAGGCTTAATGCTTGTCGCTGTAACGAAGACCCGGCAATTGAAACATCGACGTTGGTGAGAGGTTGGGCTCGACACCCTCTACCTTGTCTTGAGTAAGTAAGTCACACGGCGGTTATACTTTAAATAGAGAAGCTAAAATGAGACAGTGGATATTTCATCTTTTGAATAGACTGTGTATTTTTTATTTTATTTTTTTATTGCGAAAATTTCATAAAAATTTCATAAGAATCCCCCTAAACCACGGTTTATTGCTGGAGCAGCTAAATGTCCAACCCGCATTGCTGCTAATGACCTCTCTTTAATTTTAAAGGAAATTGTAAATAAACTTAAAACCTATTGTTCTGGTATTAAAAAATTTTCGAATTTTAATCCATATTGAAGTGTTAATAATTCACTGCAGGTAATAGATTCTTTAACAATGGTTTCAGCTAAAAGAATTGAGTCTTTCGATTTTGCGACAATGTATACTAATTTATCACTTAATGTAGTGTTTGATAATTTAAAAACTGTTATCAAGAAATCTTTCCTTTTATCTAGTAAAAGATTCTTAAAAATAGACACTTATAATAAAAAAGCTATATGGACAAATTGCTTTAATACTACAGTTAACTTGAGATGTTACAGCTTGGATATGATTTTTGAGTTATTAGAATTTGTTTTATACAATACTTATATAAGATTTGGGGGTGATTTGTACAAGCAAATTGTGGGAATTCCCATGGGGGGGAATGCTAGCCCATTTATAGCTGACTTGTTTTTAAGTCAACTAGAATATAAATATATGATGGATAAGAATAATCCAATTAATTTAAAACATGTTTTGTCAAATAATAAAAGATATTTAGATGATAGTTTGGTCTTAAATTGTAAGGATTTCATTGATATTTCTAAAAATATATATCCATTAGAGCTTATTCTTGAGCCTAGTCATGGCGCTGGTCATGAAGATCATTTCTTAGATTTAAATATTAATATTTGTGATAATAATAAATTAAGTTTTAAAATGTATAATAAAACGGATGATTTTGATTTTGAAGTGATTAGTTTCCCATTCCCTGAAAGTAATATACACTCAAATATCACATATTCAGCGTTGTTCTCACAGTTACTTCGTTATGCAAGGATTTGTAGTAATTATATTGATTTTAAAAATAGATGTAAAATCTTAAGCCAAAAATTGATATCAAGAGGTTTTTTCTGCAAATAAATTAACTTGGCAATTTAAAAAATTTAGTTTTCATTATAACGAACTTTTAAATAAATATCAAAAGAATTATCTAGAAATACTTAAAGAAATTTTCAACTAATTTCGGAGGTTCGAGAAATGTTGTCGCAGTGCCATTTATTTTGAATTGTGTTTCTAATTGAGCGGATTGTTTTAAAAATTAGCCACATGGTAAAGATGAATTCTATAATTGTTTAGTTCATTCAGGTTTTTTGCCATGTGTTAATATTTGTGATTTGGTAAATTTTATAATATTTAGTTTGCCTATTGTTGCTAAAAAGAGGAATATATTAACAGGATAAGCTTGTTTTGGTTTTACTTGGTTTTTTTACATTTGCTGTTTTTTTTTTCTTTCATAGGCATGTATTTTGGGGGTGATACCTGACACGGGGATGCCATGGATATTCTGTGGTAGCCACAACACTGTGCTGGGTAGAGAATTTAAAGTGGCGAAACCCTATATATGCCAGTGTATTCTCCTGATGAGCCCTTGTGTTGGGTTGTTGCCTCTGAATTATTTGTCTATATTATTTTTTCTATTGTTTGGTAAATGACGACTTATACTTATTGACGACATGACTGCCTGTCCATGGATTATTCTTTATGCTTGATTGTGTATGGCTATGCTGTTTGACCTATGTGATTGTATGGATGAGTAGGGTTAAGGCCTCATTCAAGTGCTGGTCTATATTAATCACTAATTTAGGAAAACAGTCTTCCTTTTCTCCTTCTGTCTCTCTTCTTTTTTTCTTTTTTTTTTTGTGTGTTTGTGCTGTTGCATTGGTGATTTCTCTTTTCATGATATATATATATATATATATATATATATATATATATATATATATATATATATATATATATATATATATTTGATATTTCTAAAAATATATATCCATCAGAGCTACTCTTGAACCTAGTCATGGCGCTGGTCATGAAGATCATTTCTTAAATTTAAATATTAATATTTGTGATAATAATAAATTAAGTTTTAAAATGTATAATAAAACGGATGATTTTGATTTTGAAGTAATTAGTTTCCCATTCCCTGAAAGTAATATACACTCAAATATCACATATTCGGCGTTTTTCTCGCAGTTACTTCGTTATGCAAGGATTTGTAGTAATTATATTGATTTTAAAAATAGATGTAAAATCTTAAGCCAAAAATTGATATCAAGAGGTTTTTCTGCAAATAAATTAACTTGACAATTTAAAAAATTCAGTTTTCATTATAACGAACTTTTAAATAAGTATCAAAAGAATTATCTGGAAATACTTAAAGAAATTTTCAACTAATTTCGGAGGTTCGAGGAATGATGATGCAGCGCCATTTATTTTGAATTGTGTTTCTAATAGAGCGGATTTTTTTTTTTTTTAAATAGCCACTTGGTAAAGATGAATTCTTTAATTGTTTAGTTCATTCAGGTTTTTTGCAATGTGTTAATATTTGTGATTTGGTAAAATTTATCATATTTAGTTTACCTATTGTTTCTGAAAAGAGGGATATATCAACAGGATAAGCTTATTTTGGTGTTACTTGGTTGTTTTACATTTGCTGGTTTTTTTTTTCATAGGCATGTATTTTGGGGGTGATACCTGACACGGGGATGCCATGGATATTCTGTGGTAGCCACAACACTTGACTGGGTAGAGAATTTAATGTGGCGAAACCCTATAGGCAAGTGTATTCTCCTGATGAGCTCTTGTGTTGGGTTGTTGCCTCTGAATTATTTGTCTTTATTGTTTCTATTTTTTGGTTAATGACGACTTATACTTATTGACGACATGACTGCCTGTCCATGGATTATTCTTTATGGTTGATTGTGTATGGCTATGCTGTTTGACCTATGTGATTGTATGGATGAGTAGGGTTAAGGCCTCATTCAAGTGCTGGTCTATATTAGTCACTAATTTAGGAAAACAGTCTTCCTTTTATCCTTCTGTCTCTTTTTTATATATATAGGTATATATATATATATATATATATATATATATATATATATATATATATATATATATAAACTGAACCTAAAACTTTAGATTTAGAACGCCTGTTGTTTATGTGTCTAAAATAGCAATATGCGAAGGATTATGCTAACATAAGCTATTTTGGCAGTATAATGTCTTATTGTATCTTGTTTAGTATAGGTGTACATTTTGACCCATAGGGGTGAGAGATGGGCCTCAGAAGATTTTCTGTGGGGAGGGGTCTTTGAGACCATATTGAGATAGGCTTCATCCCGCCCCCACCCTCATATGCACGTATGCCTGTGAATATTTATTTTTAATGAGCTTAGTTTTTTTAGTCATCTTTGTGGTTTTCAGTTTAATTATTAGTTAACTTTTTATTGAAATTTGATTGGCGTCGTACTTTTTGTTTAACATACATCAGCTGATGAGACGCACTTTCAACTGATACTACCTTTGCTAATGTTCATGTCAAATTGTTTTTCTAACAAAAATCTCTTTTCTAATAAGAAAAGTGTTTCTTCATCACATTTAGAAAACTTCCAGTATAAACTACCAGTATAAACTTAATTAATTTAGTTCCTTTTTTCTACAAATTTCAGCATGTATTTTTATAGCTCCTGAGTTTCTACGGAAAATTTCTCTTTGACAAAGGGCCAGCTCCTTAAAAAATTAGATGTTTTCTGTCTCTTTAGTCCTAGTATTTTTCCAATAGTCTTGGTTTATATGTTTTAAAAAAAAAAGAGAACTAAATGCTTAAGTTGTCACATTCGTAGAGTCATTTTTAAAATCTAATGACAGTCTTGGCTGATAATAACCCCTCGTTGCTTTGAGAATCAATTAGACATTAGTAAATAAAGAAATAAAGAAATATACAAGAAGGAAAATAAGAGATGGGAAAACTATATTAAGCAATTTTTTTCAGAAACTTTCAAGTGTTTGAAGTGTTGAACTTCTTTTTTTTTTTTTTTTTTTTTTTTTTTTTTTTTTTTTTTTTTTTTTTTTTTTTTTTTTTTTTTTTTTTTTTTTTTTTTTTTATTAACAAGAAGCTGTAAAACATAGATTCGATGCGTTGTATGTAGCAAGATGCGTAAGATACGGTCCGTTGCATACAAAAAATGAGTAGATTGAGAGTATAAAAAATTGGAATGAAATAGGATTGATATAAAGCTTTCCTGTTGATGTAAATGCAATGTTTTATGACTACAACCTGTGCTTTCGCTTTCTACTTGCTGGGAATGCTCAGAACCCCGAAAAAATCCGCTAATTTCCGGTTGAATACTTAGGTTGATTGGAATTTCCTATGTTTTCAGATTTAATCAATTGTGTATCATTAAAGTTAAAACCTTGCTTTTTGCTTTATGACGGCAAGGTTTCATGTTTTCTGATATTTTGCAGTTTGAATTACCGATTCACGAAAAACAGATCTCTAATATCAAAGATATACAAGTAAAAATACTCCTTATGAAGATACGAATTTCAAGACTATTTTGCCAATGAGAACAATAATACATAAGCTTTAATTTATTTGAACTAATAAAAGACAGGATGTAATAGACTAAAGGAGGTTAGGAAAAAAAATACCGATTATTGGAACATTCACAAATAAAGCCTTAAAAAAAACTCTCACAACTTCACTACTTAATCTGTACAATAAAGTAGAGGATTCCCAATATTTTTGAGACGCTTTCAAAAACGACCCATTAATTCTTCCAATTCTTGAAGCAACATTAAAATTTCGTACATCCTCAAAAAGGCGGTTACGAGTTTACATAACAGTGCAGTCGTAAGGTCGACTCGCGATAATTTGAAACTGGTAACCTTTGAATTCCATCCACTGCATCAGTCAATTCAGACTTTTGATAAATTGTAAAAAAAAAAAATTGATTTCTAGATAGGGGAGAGTCGGGTAAGACGGACCCCATTTTGGTTTCTCGTCTGTGGAAGAGGTTGGAAACAAGCAACGACTGACGAAAGGTGTCTAACTTGTCCCCAAAACATTGAGTTGCGTAAAGAAACCTTCTTCACACATAAATCAGCCGTATTTCCGGGCCCAGATAAAAAAAACTGAAGTTGGTCAAAAGGTCCATCTTGCCCACCCCATAGGATAAGACGGACCAGCCCTTTGGGCAAGACGGACCCAATTGCTCAAAAAGATTGATTGTCTCTAAACAATTTTATTTCGAATACTTAAAATACTAGTAGTAAGTAAAAAAGTAAAAAGTTAGCAAATAACTATATTTAAACACTGTACGAGGCCAAATCTACTTGAAAAACGAACTGAGCCGACTGTCTCGTCGTTCCACCCGAAGGGGTCGGTTTTGGCAGCTTCATGATGACCTCTTCTTTTCGCACGAAGCTCATCTCTTCAGTTGCCGTGAATTTGCTCGATGGAGCTAATCGCTTCCAAAACTGAACTTGGAAACCATCAGATTCACAATCACACACAACTCCAACATAATTCCTGAAGCTCTTCTTGGTCGGCACTTTCACAACCAAGAAATCCCCACTTTTTGGTTCGGTTCCATCCAGAAACTCCTCCTCCTCTGACCCATCCAAATGCAAGCTGTCATCACTTTCATCATCGAGCGCGATATGTTCATCGAAGCTGTCTTCCCCGTTCCCAGGCTGTTTGGAGAGGTTTCTCTTTTCAGGCCGTTTTCTTTGAGCTTTCTTTTCTGATATTTTTTTTTTCAAATCAAATTCTTCTTCCAGTCTGTTTTTTTCAGGTATGTTCGTCAGAATTTTGGACTTTGTTCTTTTCCTAGACGTTTTTCCGTCTCTTGCATAGAAACTCGCCTTAGGGTGAGGACGAACCGACTCTGGAGTCACTGGCATAGTCACAGAAATCACTGAGCTACTGGTAGTTGGCAGCACGTCGTTATTCAAGCTCTCGTCGCCAGGGCTGGTTGATGGAACTGCAGACTGGCCTGTCATGGGAGACGTCTCTGGTGCTGGTCGGTCTGTCACAAAGGCGCTGAGAAAGTCGTGATCTTGGAAAACGTTCCTATTGAAAGGGTATATTCCTGTTTTTTGGAGCCCGCTTAGTACGTATTCCATGACGAAAGCTCTTGGAAAAGCAATTCCAGCGAATATTCCGATTTCATAAATGGTAATCCTCCTGTTTGGGTTCGAAATCATCCACGAGTTAGCTGCTTCATTGTAGTATCGCTTGAATGGCCCATAAACAGCAACATCAAGAGGCTGCAGCTTGTGACTGCAATGTGGCAGAAGCGTTAAGACGTCAATGCCGTTTTCTCTGCAAAGATTAACCACGCTCAATGAGACGTGCGAATCATGGTTATCCATAATCAGCAGAAGTCGATTTGTGGGCGAGAAACTGGTTTGTGAGATCAGATGGCGTATCATATCCGGGAAGATTTCGGCTGTCATCCATCCAGACGGCTGGCATTTTCCTGTGCTTCCAGGGGGCGTGCCATTGAGAAAACTTTGAAGCCAGTTCACTCGTGGAAAGACAAAGAAAGGGGCTATCGATTGGCCAGCTGTGTTGATACACCCTACGACTGTTACCAGCGTCCCTCGCTCAGCCGAAGTAATCCGTCCAACTTGCTTTGATCCCTTTTCTGCAACCACCTTTGGTGTCTTCTGAACGGTGGTTACTCCAGTCTCGTCAAGATTATATATTCTATTCGGCGGATACTTGTGCTTTATAAGCAGCTCTTCTAAATTATCGAAAAATTCGCTGACATTCGTCCTGCTGAAGCTGGTGGCTCTGGCAAGGCTTGTCGCTTCGGAGGACCTTAGGGAAAGCCCAACACGACTCATAAAGCTATTCATCCAGTCTTTTCCTGCACACTTATTTTCAGTCCAGTTCTTCGGCATATTCTTCCCTTTGGCCTGGGCATATTCATATGCAAGCTGACCTGCTTCCTTTTTCGTAAGTCCATGATGCATGTGCTGTGCCGTGATCATATAGTCCTTCAGAAGTATCTCTTCATTTGCTGAGAACACACTTTTAAAGTTGAAGGTAGTTACCAACTCCACTGATTGGGGATCTTCTGCTGCGTCGAGTTTTGCAACTGCTCTTCGCACTGTGCTTCGTGGCAAACCAACCTCTTTCGAAACTTTGCGAAGCGGCGAACCAGATTTAACTCGCATAGCAGCTGCTCTCAGTAAGTTCTAGTCGTGGAGACCGCGGGTGGTTTTCCTAGTATACTTTCCCATTCTGCAAAAGAGAGACAGCTTAATATATTTCTAATTGACATGCGGGAACAATAAATGCAACACAATATTCACAAAATACGTAAAAAATAATAACTTCGAAAAAGATCCCAGATGATAGGGGGCAAGACGGACCGGTCCGTCTTACCCGCTGTCTCTGTGGTCCATCTTACCCTAAACCTGCTTTTTCGGAATAGTTAAAAATTATAACATAAGATGTCGTTGCAATGAAAAAAATTAATGTCTCACACACTCTTCTAGACCTCCATATTTGTAAGAAAAATTACCACAGTATAAAACAGAACATTAGAAACACCAGAAAAGAAAAACATTTACCTCAAAAGCCGGTTTCGAGAATGTGAAAACGAATAAAAATATTTTTCTCGAAGACAAGATTGGCTTCAACTCTCAGACTTCGCTCCGAAACTTGCCACTAGATGGCAGTTGTTTCTAGCTCTACAAGTGATAAAAAGGTGACGCTCAAGTCGAGCAATGACAAAGGGTCCGTCTTGCCCCCCGGTCCGTCTTACCCGACTCTCCCCTACTATTTTTTATTATTATTGTTTTTTATTTTCATTACTGCGTGCAGTGTATGTCTTTTGGCCAAGTTGGAAAATTGTTTAATTTTGCTTATTCCGCATCACTTTGCTCTGGCTTGGTTTTCAACAGATTGTCAATTGTGGCTGGCTGTTAGTCATTTTATCTTTTTTACTGCTGTTTTTTTTATTCTTATTCTTCTTCTTTTCTTTCTCGATTTACTCCCTGTTACAGAGTGCATTGCAAGAGTGCGTTGTTATGTATTTGTTCTAATTGTTATTAATGAAGTAATTTTTCAATAAATCCACCGTCAATCTATAATTTTAAAAATATTTTTGTGGGATCGCGCCTGATATTTAATTTTTAATTTTTTCAACTTTATCTCTTTTTTCTTCAAAAGATTATTCTCTTTTTTACGCTGGCTTACACTGAGGCTAGTTCAAAGGGTGTCTATTTTAAAAATAAAGAATTACTTGTGTATTTTACTAACCGATGCAGAAGTTTTTTTTGACGCCTGTTAATTTATTTTATGGAGAAATAACGTAGAAATAAGGGAGGAAAGCTACCTTTTGCATGGCTCTTGCGAAATTAATCTACGACGGAGGAACTTTTTCCTTGATTTATATTGCTGAATAGTGCGTGTATCCATGCAATTTGACATCATGCTGGGAGCTTTCTAGAAAATAATTGAAAGCTTTGAGGTGTTTGCCTTGTATATGGATAGCAGCTAAGACGATCTTGTTGATTAAACTAGATTACATAACTTATTTTTGACGAGAGAGTTAGAGAGCATTGGATGACCTGACACTTGCCATGAAGAAACATCATTAACATGTTGTCGAAGAGAAAAAAAGTAATTGCCTTCCTAACCTTGCCTGTTATAAAATGTGCTTTAGTATCATTTTTGTTTTGTTTTTTTGTTTTGTTTTTTGCGTCAATCTTCACATTTTCTTAGCCAGTCACACTGTTCCTTACGAGTATGTTATAAAGAGAGGTCAAATAACCCCGCATGTGCCTGTTGTTTATACATATCAATTTTAAAAATAAACTTTTCACAAAAAAAAAATTTTAAGAAAAGTAAAGAGCTACATTAAACCAAAGATGAGCAGAAATAAAGTCAAAAAATTTTTCAAACGTAAAACTACCATAAATCATCATCAATAAATAAATGAAACCTAAAACAAACAGAAATTACAATGAGCATAAACCAAGAAAAGTAGGGTTGACACCTTCCGTGTCTTCTAAAGACCAGAAGAGGATTTGTACTTAATTAAACACAATCATTGTTTCGAGTTATGAATTTTATTTCTCATAATATTGAAAAAAAGAAATCAGTGACATTACATAAATGCAAATAAATGCAAATTGGCAGTTGAATATATGTACTGATATTCATTTCCAAAAGTCTTAGTAATTTTGTAGTTATTAAAGTAAAAAAAGAGAAAAAATTTAAAATGCATTTGGTTTTCCGCGTTGTGTAATAATCTAGATTTTAGCTTGTTATTTATACGGAAAATATTTTCGACAATTTTGATATCCAATTTTGGTACAATCTTGACATAAATAGCGCATTTTGACTTGGCTTTACATCTCCTCGACTTTTCCCTGAAAAATTAAATTTAATGCCCTATTCTGTTCCTAAGAAATGTATCTATGCCATTTCAAACAGTTCATGGTAACGGACTGTAGTAAGGAGCGACCCGGCTCAATAGTAAACGAAACTCTAAAAAACGGAATTTTGATGCTAAAAGATACATCAAAAGGATAAGATTTTCATGCTGATTTTAAATATATAAGTTTCATCAAATTTATGTCATCAAAACTCACGAGCCTGAGAAAATTTGCCTTATTCCGGAAAATAGGGGGAAACACCCCCTAAAAGTCATAGAATCTTAACGAAAATCACACCATCGCATTCAGCGTATCAGAGAACCCTATAGCAAAAATTTCAAGCTCCTATCTACAAAAATTTGGAATTTCGTATTTTTTGCCAGATGACAGATCACGCGTGCGTGTTTTTTTTTTTTTTTTTTTTTTTTTCAGGGTCATCGTATCGACCAAGTGGTCCTAGAATGTCTCATTCTAACGGAAATGAAAAGTTCTAGTGCCCTTTTTAAGTGACCAAAAAAATCCCACGCTCATTTTTTCCTAAAGTCAACGGATCAAAATTTTGAGATAGCCATTTTGTTCCACATAGTCGAAAACCATAATAACTATGTCTTTGGAAATGACTTACTCCCCCACAGTCCCTGGGGGAGGGGCTGCAAGTTACAAACTTTGACCAGTGCTTACATACAGTAATGGTTATTGGGTTATTGAGTTTGGGGGTGGGGTTGACGGGAGGGGGCTATTTAGGAGGATCTTTCATTGGAGGAATAAGTCATGGGGGAAGAGAAATTCAATGAAAAGGGCGCGGGATTTTCTACCATTACTATAAAAAAATGGAAAAACTAACATGAAA
Source organism: Artemia franciscana (assembly GCF_032884065.1). Taxonomy (NCBI): domain Eukaryota; kingdom Metazoa; phylum Arthropoda; class Branchiopoda; order Anostraca; family Artemiidae; genus Artemia; species Artemia franciscana. The sequence goes on along the minus strand of NC_088871.1, from coordinate 45,905,624 downwards.
ACGTTTTTTCAATTGAAAGTAAGGAGTAGCATCAAAACTTAAAACGAACAGAGATTATTACGCATATGAGGGGTTCTAAAAATACTTTAGCATAAAGAGCGAGGTATTTAGGAGGAGATAAATACCTCACTCTTTATGCTGAATATTTTTAGTAATTTCAACTATTTATTCTACGGCCTTTCTGATTGAGGGGTCATTCTTAAAGAATTGGGACAAAACTTAGGATTTAGTGTAAAGAGCGGGGTACTAACGAGGGTACAAACCCCCTCGGATACATAATGAAAATATAAGAATATAAATGTTTGTTACGTAAGTTAATTCTAAAGTTACGTTTATTATTTACTAATAAAAACGTTCGTTAAAAATTAAAAGTTCTAGTTGCCTTTTTAAGTAACCGAAAAATTGGAGGGCAACTAAGCCTCCTTCCCCACCCCTTATTTCTCAAAATCGTCTGATCAAAACTAAGAGAAAGCCATTTAGCCAAAAAAAAGAATAATATGCAAATTTCATTTTAATAATTTATGTGCGGAGAGCCAAAATCAAACATACATATTCAAAAACGTTCAGAAATTAAATAAAAAAAACTAGTTTTTTTAACTGAAAGTAAGGAGCGACATTAAAACTTAAAACGAACAGAAATTACTCCGTATATGATATGGGTTGTCCCCTCGCAATCCCTCGCACTTTTGCTGAAGTTTGACTCTTTGCCACAATTCTACTTTTTAAAACAGTTGAAAACTTTAGCGTAAAGAGCGAAAGATTGCGGAGGGGACAACCCATTTTATATACGGAGTAATTTCTGTTCGTTTTAAGTTTTAATGTCGCTCCTTACTGTCAGTTAAAAAAACTAGTTTTTTTTATTCAATTGAAAATATGGATGCGTTTACACCCCTTTCGATTTAATCCAATTCCGAGCAGAAGTGATAATTGTGTTAGCCTTGTAAGTTTCAACTTAGGCTATTCCTTTAGTCGTTCTTGCGAGAGTGCTGGGACGTCTTATTGACAACCAGCATCCACATAATGCCTTTGATTTAGTTAAAGCAGCACAAACTTTCCCTGAAAGTTTCTACTTTGTAACCTTTTCCAGCCCTAAGATATCCCATCTGGATCTATTGACAACCTGGCCTATTTTGACAACCTGGATGCACTCAAACTTTTTATATTTAGTTCAACATTAGGAACAGTAGCAAAGTCGAAGTAATATTTATAGCCTTGGAAGTTCCTACTTATTATCTTAAGGCGTTTCTGGTATGCTGTTACATCCCTTTGATAATCTACATGTGCACAGTGTGTTCCGATTCATTGCAAAATTGTCTTTAGCATTCCCGTTTCTAAGATACTGCTGATACGCCCTTTTGACAGTCTGTATGCACATTGTGTGTTTCAAAATTCAACATCCCCTCCAAACATTTCGTGAAAATTAATCCTCAATAACACTGAGCCTTAGTAGTAGTATTAGTGGTAATATTAGAGGTTGTTGTAGTAATATACATATAGCGCCTCTTATTTTGTTATGCATCCCCCTCAGCATGCACTGAAAGTTTCAACTTAATACTCAAAGCTGTTACTGGCACACTGCATCGACATAGTGTATTTAGATTTATTTCAGTATCCTCCTGAACATTCCCTGAACGTTTCCCCGGAATACCCTTTGTTTCATTAGTACTAGTAGTAGAAGTCGTAGTATTAGTGATAGTAACAGTTGTAGTAGCAGTAGTAACATACGCATAGTGCCTTTTGGTTAGTTCAACATCTTCCTTGAAATGCCCCGAAGGTTTCATCTTAATACCCTAGATCTAGATTTTCCCTTTGATATTGCTGATACGGCCTTTTGACAAGTGAATGCACTGAGTGTGTTTTGATTTAGTTCAACATTCCCCGGAAAGTTCTTCATATACTTTGCATTAGTAGCAATATTAGTAGCAGAAATAGCAGTAGAAATAGTAGTAGTAGCAGTATGCAGTAGTTCAACATCCCTCTCAACATGTCCTGATAGTTTCAACTTAATGCTCTGAATGTTTCCTGAGAAATTGCTTATTCATTTTTTTGGCAACTTGAATGTACATAGTATATTTTTATCTAGTTGAAACTCCCCCTAAACATTCCTTTAATGTTTCACCTTAATACCATTAATCTCGGCAGTAGTAGTAAAGTAGTAGTAGTAGTAGTAGTAGTGGTATGCACATAATGCCTTTTGGCTAGTTCAAAATTCGTCTCAACATGCTCTGAAAGTTTTTACTTATTGATCTAAGCCGTTCCTGAAATGTTGGTGGTACACCCTTTTGCCAATCTATATGCTCATAATGTCTTTCGATTTAGTTCAAGATACCCTTAAACAATCTCTGAAATTTTCACCTTAATACCTTAGCTTCAGTAGTAGCAGTAGTTGTACTAGTAGTAGTAGTATTAATTGCAGTATGCACATAGCATCTTTTGTTTTTCTTCGAAATCCCTTCTCAACAGATGCTAAAAGTTTCAACTTTATGCCCTAAATAGTTAATGGGAGAATGGTGATACGTCCTTTTGACAACTTCCATGCGCTTGGTTTTTTTTTTATTTAGTTCAATTCCCCCCTCAATATTCCGTGAAATTTTCACTTTCATACCCTTAGCCTTAGTGGTAGTCACAGTAGTAGTAGTAGTAGTAGTAGTAGTAGTAGTAGTAGTAGTAGTAGTAGTAGTAGGAATATTAGTAGCAGTAGTCCTAGGTAGCAGTAGTACTAGTAGCAGTAGTAGTATGCACATATTGCCGTTTCGTCAGTTGAACATCCCTCTCATCATGCCCTGGAAGTTTCATCTTTATACTCTGAGACGTTTCTAAGATATTACTGATTCGCCATTTTGACAACCTGTATGCAGGTTGTGTCTTTTAATTTAGTTTATATATCCCTCAACATTTCTTGGAATTTTCAACTTAATACTCTCAGTCTTAGCAGCTGTAGTGGTAGTTGTAGTAGCGAGCACTTATTGGATTTTGGTCAATTGATCATCCTCCTCATCAATCCCCGAAGCTCCAACTTTATACCCTAAGTCGTTCCGGAGATCCGCCCTTTTGACAATCAGCATGCAAATAGAATGTTTTGATTTAGTTCAACACTCCGCTCAACATTCACTGAAAACTTCGCCTGAATGGCCTTGTCCTTTTCGGGCACCAAAGGTTTATCATGCCGCCTCTTTCCATTAACAGATGCTATGTATATAACCATTGGGCGACATGTGTAACTTAAAACCCTTGCTTCATGGGGTGGGGGGTTATCATCCTTGGAGGAATAGTTTTTGGACGTTTCAACTATGCTGAATAAGGTGGCTATCTCAAAATGTCAATCGGGTGTCTTCAGTTAAAAATTTGTATTGGGTGGGGCTGGTTGCCCTCCTATTACTTTTGACTCGTGATAAGGACATTAGAACTTTCAGTTTCTGATCGAATAAACCCCTTCCAAAGTATCTGCAGCAACTCCTACCATACCATACCAAGTGTCTTGGTGAAAATAAAAAATAAATTGGTAAATTGCCCTCACTTCGCTTATTACGTAGACTGCGCTATTGCGCTGCCAAGACAAGTTTCGAGCCAATAACAATATGGTATTGGTACTGGTTCTCTTTTATCAAATTTGAGACGGTAAAATTCAACTATCCTTTCCTCTTGCTCATATCTTCAATCTCCCTTCGCCAATTGGGAGAGCTATTTTCTTACATGAAGATCAGTTTGAAATTCCTTGAAATTTCTTTTTTGCTTGATTTTCTCGTTTTTGCGTCTATCCCCAAAAGAAGTAACTGGGGGAAATTTCGAAAAAAGTGAAACTAGACCATATGTCAGAGCTAGGAATGAACAAATAAGACAAAAAGGTACCAATATTTACCAGAAATTTACATTTGCACGATCATATGCCAAAATGTACCGTATTTTACCAGAACTGTAAAATTATACTAAAAACGGCTCTATTATACCGCGTTGGCAACGGTGATAAATAGTTTGGCAACTATATTCTGGTATGTCTCATGGCTTAGGGATCCCGTCAGAAATTTTACTTTTTTGGGGGGGGGGTTAAGGGAGACAGAATTTTGGCGGAAGATGCTTGTGTACGTATAACAGTATGTGCTTTTTTTTTTTTTTTTTTTTTTTTGTAGTTGCCCGACAGTAAAAGCAAGTCTTCCGACAGGATTGTGTATAAAGGACAATTTCTGCCATATTTGGATTTAATTGTCATTGTTTGAATGCAAATATTTCATTTCCTTTTTCGTTCTCAGCAAGAATTGATAACTATGCACTAGCTATGATTGTTTTATTTTATATCCTTTTCATTGGGCTATATTAAAGTAGTTTCTCGTCATAAACTATGCTAAAGTTTCAGCAGAATCAACTATAACAATGCAATGATAGCAATAGAAGTGGTCTATCAATGAATTATTCATGCAATACTTTTTCTTTCTTTCTTTTTCATCCAAGGTTTTACATCGTTATTTCTTTCGAAATTAGAAGAAAAACTACTGGGTGGGTCAGGACAGCTTAAATATATCGAGTTGCATTCATCCGGGGAATATAGAGGGAAAATCGTCTCCAGTGAATAATTTAGGAAATGGTCCTTTTTATTGTGATTCGAGTGGAAAAATTGGATGTGACATTAGTCCGTTATTGTTGATCCTACAAATATGGATCTTTTCCGGTATAACTAGAGATAGATTGGTAACTGTTAGCAATCTGTATATCTCCAATAATCAAGGGATATCTTAAAGCTTTGTATTATAAGAGTGTTTCAATATTATCAAAAAATTGATTTTTTCTCTTTTTTTTCTTTTGCGAAATTAATTTGCGAAACATACTAGAAAAAAAAAGATGATAATAATTGGCCTGCAGAGAATTGAAGTCGTTGCCAAGCATAGTAAGCAAAAGAAACTTAGTAATATAAAATTAATTAGTTATGAGGATTTTTTGCAGGTGTAATTATAAAACACAATAGTTTTATTGAGAATGATTACGGGGGCAACCCTGAAATGCATGCTAAGAGAAAGTAAAACGAAATTTGTAAAGTGTAGATTATATTCTGGTCCTGAGAAGGCATGTTGGTTGTCAGCCCTACTCATGTTAATTTTCGCTCATTTTGTGTTTGACTCGGCTATTTATTGTAACTTCTTTTTGTTTTTGGTTTCAACTATTTACTATTGGTGATTTAAGGTAGTTTTACGCTTGGAAGGTTATTTGACTTAATTTCTGCTCATTTTGGTTCAATGGAGCTCTTTACTTTTCTTTGAAAAATTGTTTTGTGGAAAAGTTTTTTAATAAATTTCTGTTGGTTTTTCATACACAAAGTCTTTTTCATGAAAAAAAAGTTATATCTTTTCGATTTTTTTTTTATGTAAGAATCCACAGTTTGGTTTGCTATTTGTATGTTGGAGACACATTTTCAGCAATTTTAATCCTGGCACAGATATTGTTGTTTAATTTAATTTCATACCTCTTCAAGTTGACCCAAAAATAAAACTTAATACTATCCCCAAAAATATTCTACCTAATGTCTTTGACAACCTGGATACACTTACACTCTTTTGATTTACTTAAATTGTAAGAGCAGAAGTAGTAATAGTAGTAGCCCTGAAAGTTTCAACTAAATACCGCCAGTTGTTTTAGACATAATGCTGAGGTGTCTTATTGGCATCCATACACACAGCTCCTTTTGATTTAGTTTTAAAGTAGTATTTAGCTTAAAGTATAATTGGTCATTTGCATAAGTGAGGGGCGGTTGACATACCCAATATTCTTAGAAACACAGCCACTAGGCTATTCCACTATGCTGAACAAAATGGCTGTCTCAAAATTTTGACTGGACGTGTTTGGAAAATAAAGGGGCTTGGGAGGAGGGCTGTTTAACCGCCAATCTCTTATTTTTAAGTTTTAGTGTCGCTCCTTACTTTCATTTAAAAAAACTTGTTTTTTTTTAATTTCTGGACGTTTTTTAATCAATGCATTTTTTTTTATCTTGGCAGTCCACGCATAAATAATTATACCGAAATTTGCATATTAATTTTTTTGGGCTAAATGGCATTTTTATTGTTTTGATCAGAAGATTTTGAAAAAAAGGAGCGAGAGAGGAGGCCTAGTTGCCCTCTAATTTTTTGATTACTTAAAAAGGCAACTATAACTTTTAATTTTTTACAAACGTTTTCATAAGTAAAAAATATACGTAACTTACGAATTAACTTACGTAGCGAACTTCTTTATTCGTATGTTTTTATTGCGTATATGAGGGGGCTCAACCCTCGTCGATACCTCGCTCTTTACACTAAAGCTTAAATTTTGCCCCAATTCCTTAAAAATAACCCCTGAATCACAAAGGCCGTAGAATAAATAGTTGAAATTACTAAAAATACTTAGCGTAAAGAGCGAGGTATTACAAGGAGGTAAACCCCTCATATGCGTAATAATTTCTGTTTGTTTTAAGTTTTAATGCTGCTCCTCACTTTCAGTAGAAAAAAACTTTTCATATTTATTTTTTCATTGTTTTTTTAAATAATTTTTTTTTAACCACTGAGTCGATACGATCACCCCTGGGGAAAAAAAACAACAAAAAACAAATAAACACGCATCCGTGATTTGTCTTCTGGCAAAAAATGCTAAATTCCACAGAGTTTTGGTTACTATTGAGCCGGGTCGCTCCTTACTACAGTTCGTTACCACAAACTGTTTGATACTGCTCATATGACCCTTTGAAAACCTTTATGCATATACTTTTTCCGTTCAACTGAAATTCCCCCTAAAGACACCTTGAAAGTTTCACCCTGATACCCTTCGCGTCATTGGTTACAGTAACTTTAATGGTAGTATTAATTTTATACACATACTGCCTTCTGGCAAGTTCAGAATCCTCCACGACTTACTATTAAGGGTCTAACTTGATAATGTAAGCTGTTCTAGAGATATTACTTGTTCACCTTTTTGAAAATCTACATGCTCATTGTTCGTTTTTGTTTAGTTCAACATCCCTCTAAATATCCCTTGAAAACTTCATTTAATACTCTTAGCTTGCGAAGTATTGATAGTTGTAGTAACATCAATAGCAATATGCGCATATCAGCTTTTGTTTCTTCAATATCTCCTTCAATACACGGTGAAAGTTTCAAATTAATACCATCAACCGTTTCTGAAGCATTTCTGATACGTCCTATTGACAACCTTTGTGGGCATAATGTTTCGATTTAGTTCCATACAGTTTCAATATTTCCCTAATTTTTTGCCTTAATACCCTTAGTTTTAGTAGCAGCACTAGTAGTACCAGTAGTAACAGCAGTAGCAGTAGAATTAATAGTAGTAGCCTTAGCTTTAGTAGCAGTATTAGTAGTAGAAGTAGTAATAATAGTAGCATTAGTAGTAGTATGAGTAGAAGCAGTTGCATTAGGATGGAAACATTTTTTTTGATTAGTTCGACATCTCCCACAACAAGACCTGTTAAGTTTCAACTTCACAAACCTAACTGTTCCTAAGATATTGCTGTTAAGCCCTTTTGACAACCTGCATACAGGCGGTGGTCGTGATTCAGTTCACTCCCCCCTCTCATATTTCCCTGAAAATTTCGCCTTCACACCCTTAGGAATATTTGTAATAGTAGTCACAGTAGTAGTGTCGGCATTAGTAGTAGTAATATTAATAGTAGTAGCGGTAGTTCTAGTAGCAACAATAGTATTAACGTGTTGCCTTTTGGTCAGTTGAACATCCCTCTCATCAAGCCCTGGAAGTTTCAACTTAATACAATTAGCCATTGCTATGACACTGCTGATATGTCCTTTTGATAACCTGTATATTCATAGACTTCTTGAAATTTCCGTCTTAATGCTCTTAGCCTTACAAGTAGTTGCAATAGAAGCAGTGGTAGAAGTACTAAATGTAGCAGTGATAATAGTATTAGTAGCAGCGTGCACATATTGCCTTTTGGTCAGATGATCTTCCCTTGAAGTATTTTCTAAAAGTCCTGAATCTATACCCAAGTCATTTCTTAAGATAAGCTATTTTGACAACGTGCATGCAAATAGTGTCAATTTAGTTCAAATTTCACCTCAATATCCTAAATGGAGCAGTATGGTAGTAGTAGTAGTAGTAGTAGCGGTAGCAGTCGTAGTAACGGTAGTCGTTGTAGTTGTGGTAGAATGCAAATATCATCTTTTTCATCATCTTCCTTATCATTTCTTGAAAGTTCAAAATGAACATATTCAGTTATTCCTGTGTTACAGCCTTTTGACAATCCTTATACACGTGACGTGTTTTGATTTAGTTCAACACTCCCCTCAACATTCTCTGAAAGGCTCACCTGAATGCCCTTCGACTTTTTGGAAAGTTAAGTTCAATAAGCATGCCTTTCTCAATAACAAATACTATATGTAAACAATGAACGCATTGCCTAACTTACTACCTTTCCCCTGGGGACTGTGGGGAGGCTGACATCCCCAAAGAAATAATTACTGAACCTTTTAACGGTGCTGAACAAAACAGCTCTCTTAAAATTTTGATTGGATGTGTTTTGGTGAGTGATTGGCTTGGGCAGGGGGCTCCATCACTTTTGACTCTTAAAAAGGAACTAGAATTTTACGTTTCCAATCAAATGAGCCTCCTTTAAAGTTTACATGACCACTCCTTCCATAAAACCCTTATATGCCCCCGGGGTATAGCCTACAAGCCTCTAGACTCCGGGGGGTTTTGTCAACCCCAATGCCTTGCTATTTAATTTTTATACTATTTTGAACAAAATGGCCATCTCGAAATTTATATCGCATGCATTTAGATAAAAGAAGATGTGGGGAGGGGGCCAATTTCCCTCCGATCCCTTTGGCTCTTAAAAAGGGTGGTAGAACTTAAAAAGAAGTGCCCTGGTCTGAAAAAATAACAAATAAATAAATAATACATCGTGCCCACATCACTCTTTACTTAGGTTAGGCAGCGCTATTGCACTGCCTATGATTTTCAGTAACTTTCAAGTATTTAGACCTCTTGTTACGAATCCCCGCTCTCCTGAACTATATTTATGCCTAGGCAAGGAGCCTTAACCCAGATATTAAAATAAAATATAATATGAAAAGGAAAAGTAAGGTTATGTGCTAAGCAGTCCTTGTATCTCAAGACGCAAGATCATATTCAAGAGATTCGTTTGAGTCCAGTTTAGCACTTCAAATCCCCCCCCCCCTTTTATGAAATGTAAATTGTTTTTTGAGGAAAGGGATCGTAGACCTAATAAATGAAACAAGGAACCAGCTTTGATGTTTCTCACAGATAGTCGTACATTTGTAGATCACTGGAAAACCTGGAAATAGTTAGACGGACCACGCAATCCTTGAAGTTTCATTGTGTATGAATGTGTGAGTATCCTGAAATCAAACAGTTCGTGGTAACGAACTGTAGTAAGGAGCGACCCGGCTCAATAGTAATCAAAACTCTAAAAAATGGAATTTTGGTACCAATAGCTACATCAAAAGAATCGCATTTTAATGCTGATTTTAAATATATAAGTTTCATCAAGTTTAGTCTTACCCATCAAAAGTTCCTAGCCTGAGAAAATTTGCGTTATTTTAGAAAATAGGGGGAACCACCCCCTAAAAGTCATAGAATCTTAACGAAAATCACGCCATCAGATTCAGCGTATCAGAGAACCCTACTGTAGAAGTTTCAAGCTCCTATCTACAAAAATGTGGAATTTTAAATTTTTGCCAGAAGACAGATCACGGATGCGGTTTTTGTTTGTTTTTTTCCCAGGGATGATCGTATCGACCCAGTTGTCCTAGAATGTTACAAGAGGGCTCATTCTAACGGAAATGAAAAGTTCTAGTGCTCTTTTTAAGTGACCAAAAAAATTGGAGGGTCCCTATGCCCCCTCCCACGCTAATTATTTTCCCAAAGTCAACGGATCAAAATTCTGAGATAGCCATTTTATTCAGCGTAGTCGAAAAACCTTATAACTATGTCTTTGGGGACGACTTACTCCCCCGGTCCCCGTGGGAGGGGTTACAAGTTCAAAACTTTGACCAGTGCTTACGTATAGTAATGGTTATTGGGACGTGTACAGGCGTTTTCAGGAGGATTATTTTGGTTGGAGGCAGGGGTTGAGAAGAGGTGGATATGCTGGGGGAACTTTCCATCGAGGAATTTGTCATGGGGGAAGAAAATTTCCATGAAGGGAGCGCAGGATTTACTAGCATTACTTAAAAAAAACAATGAAAAAATAAATATGGAAAAGTTTTTTTTTCAGCTGGAAGTAAGCAGCAGCATTAAAACTTAAAACGAACAAAAATTATTACCCATATGAGGGGCTCACCTCCTCCTAATACCTCGCTCTTTACGCTAAAGTATTTTTAGTAATTTTAACTATTTATTCTGCAGCTTTTGTGATTCAGGGGTCATTCTTAATGAATTGGGACAAAATTTAAGCTTTAGTGTAAAGAGCGAGGTACTGACGAGGGGGCGAACCCCGTCATATATGTAATACAAACATGAGAATACAAAAGTTCTTTACGTAAGCTAATTTATAAGTTACGTATATCTTTTACTTATAAAAAGATTCGTAAAAAATTAAAAGTTCTAGTTGCCTTTTTAATTAACCGAAAATCGGAGGGCAACTAGGCTTCCTCCCCCGCTCTTTTTTCTCAAAATCATTCGATCAAAATTATGAGAAAGCCATTTAGCCAAAAAAAATAAATATACAAATTTCGTTTTAATTATTCCTCTGCGGAGAGCCAAAATCAAAACATGCATTGATTCAAAAACGTTCAGAAATTAAATAAAAAAAAAAACAATCCTTCCCTAATATTAAATAGAAAAACACACGTTTTTTAAATGAAAATAAGGAGCGACATTAAAACTTAAAACGAACAGAAATTACTCCGTATATGAAAGGGGCTTTTTCTTCTCAACGCCCCGCTCTTTACGCTAAAGTTTTTTACTGTTTTAAAATTTAAAGTTAAGAGAAAGAGTGAAACTTTAGCGTAAAGAGCGGGGCGTTGAGAAGGAAAAGCCCCTTTCATATACGGAGTAATTTTTGTTCGTTTTAAGTTTTAATGTCGCTCCTTACTTTCATTTAAAAAACTTGTGTTTTTCTATTTAATATTAGGGAAGGATTGTGATCTTATTTGATGCCATAACCACTAGTGACGCCATATCCACTTTGCAAAAACCAAGTATTTGGATAGCGTAAAGTTAGAAAACAATTCTTACTTCATAATATGCAGAATAATTGGATATTTGGATAGCGTGAAGTTAGAAAACAATTCTTGTTTCATAATATGCATATTAAGATCTTACAGCCAGATCAAGAACTTGAGTGTGTTCTGAATAACTATCAAGTAGCAGTAAGAAGAGAAGGAAACCGAAGCTTTTACTTCAATTACCGAATACAAGTGAAAATATTTTTTTTGGTGAATAAGTAAACCTTATAACATTAAGCTATTCAAATTCACTGCTAATCGAATTCAAATGTTTCCTGCAAAATCAAAGAAACCACTTATTAACATAAGCGCAGAGTTGTAACTTGTTAGTAACAGAATTCGTCTTTTCAGGAGTTAAAAAAAAAAAAGACTAAGCACTTATGTTGCCGAATACTAGTAAAGATGCTTGTTTTGAAAAATATGTATATTTTAGTAATAACAGTTAAAAGTAGTTTTTTTATAACAAAGTTCTTATTTTTCCTGCGAAACGAAAGTAACTGCCTTTTTATATTAGTACACTGTTATATGTCGGCAAAGAGTTTCCCCTTTTTTGGTACTTCGAAGAGGAAAAGTTTTTGTAATGATATTCCAGAAAAAAGGGCTGCTATCGTGAAACTGGTCTCCCTTGTTCGACAGAAAAAAAAATTCTACCATTGTAGCAGACCACGATAACAGATCCTATTTTCAATGGGGATTTTGACTAAAATCTTCTTTTTTTTTCGGACGAAGTCCGAAAGCTACTTGGAGGTATTTCCCTTGCGTACAACCGTGGAAAAACTGTCTTGAATAATTTGAGTTATAAGGGGAAAGGAGGGAGAGGCATAAACACAATACAACCCCTCCTCCTGCTAATGTACCTTTACTTTTCACATTATTTTCATTTTATTCATGACTTTTCTATGTGTAATATTTTTCGCATATAAGGTTTAATTTTTTTTCAAATTGAACACCAAGTTTCCACATTGACAATATTTTTTTTTTTTTCTTTTGAAGTTGTGATGGACCTGCTCAGCTATATAATTTTTTGTAGTATTAGTGTGTTTTTTAGTATTGGTGCAGAGATGACCTTTTTTTCTTTTTTTTTTCTTTCGTACTCTAAATTATAAATTCAGTAACACTGCTTTGAAAAGAAAAATCATGCGACAATTTTTGGACCTTATGGAGTATTCATAAAAATCATTGGAAACGTAAGGGGCTGGACCAGAAATTTTTTACCCCTCCTTTAATAGCCATGTCCAGCTTCAGTCCACATTACTCTACAAATATCGTAAATCTATTAATCTGATTCAACTTCTTTTCAGTGGTTTGAAGAGAAGACTCAGCAGATCGAAGCTTTGGATGCTCAGCTTCGGAGACTTCAGAGCAGTACTGAAGCTCTTGCGCTGCAACGTAAAGAGTTGGCACAAACAACTTCCACATTTGCTAAAAGTGCTGCGTTATTGTCTACTTGTGAAGAACATGAAAATTTTGCCAAAGCACTGGTTCAACTGTCGGAATTAGAAGAAAAAGTAAAATTTTTCTATCTTGTTGCCTGATTTTCTATTTTGTTTCCTAATTTTAAACCTTCAAAAGACCATTGATTCATTCGCACATTACTGAAACCAAGTATATTTAAAACGTTTGTATATTTAAAATTGGTTCTAATTTCCCCCCCCCCCTCTCCCACAGGGATTTTGACGAAATTACGCCACTGCAAACTTTTCTATCTTGTTTCCTAATTTTGCGAGACAACACAATTGTTTGACCATTAGTTAAAAAAGTCAATACTAATTTTAACCATTAACTAATCAAACAGTTCGTGGTAACGAACTGTAGTAAGGAGCGACCCGGCTCAATAGTAACCAAAACTCTAAAAAATGGAATTTTGATACCAATAGCTATATCAAAAGAATCGCATTTTAATGCTGGTTTTAAATATATAAGTTTCATCAAGTTTAGTCTTACCCATCAAAAGTTACGAGCCTGAGAAAATTTGCGTTATTTTAGAAAATAGGGGGAAACACCCCCTAAAAGTCATAGAATCTTAACGAAAATCACACCATCAGATTCAGCGTATCAGAGAACCCTATTGTAGAAGTTTCGAGCTCCTATCTACAAAAATGTGGAATTTTGCATTTTTGCCAGAAGGCAGATCACGGATGCGTGTTTATTTGTTTTTTTGTTTTTTTGTTTTGTTTTTTTTTTTTTTCCCAGGGGTGATCGTATCGACCCAGTTGTCCTAGAATGTTGCAAGAGGGCTCATTCTAACGGAAATGAAAAGTTCTAGTGCCCTTTTTAAGTGACCAAAAAAATTGGAGGGCACCTAGGCCCCCTCCCACGCTAATTATTTTCCCAAAGTCAACGGATCAAAATTCTGAGATAGCCATTTTATTCAGCATAGTCGAAAAACCTTATAACTATGTCTTTGGGGACGATTTACTCCCCCACAGTCCCCGTGGGAGGGGCAACAAGTTACAAACTTTGACCTCTGCTTACATATAGTAATGGTTATTGGGAAGTATACAGGCGTTTTCAGGAGGATTTTTTTGGTTGGGGGGAGGGGTTGAGAAGAGGGGGATATGCTGGGGGAACTTTCCATCGAGAATTTGTCATGGGAAAAGAAAACTTCCATGAAGGGAGAGCAGGATTTACTAGCATTATTTAAAAAAAAATTAAAAAATAAATGTGAAAAAGCTTTTTCAGCTGGAAGTAAGGAACAGCAATAAAACTTAAAACAAACAGAAATTATTACCCATATAAGGGGCTCACCTCCTTATGATACCTAGCTCTTTAAGCTAAAGTATTTTTAGTAATTTCAACTATTTATTCTACGGCTTTTGTGATTCAGGGGTCATTCTTAATGAATTGGGATAAAATTTAAGCTTTAGTGTAAAGAGCGAGGTACTGACGATGGGGCGAATCCCCTCATATATGTAATAAAAACATGAGAATACAAAAGTTCTTTACGTAAGCTAATTTATAAGCTACGTAAATCTTTTACCAATAAAAGATTCGTAAAAAATTAAAAGTTCTAGTTGCCTTTTTAATTAACCAAAAAATCGGAGGGCAACTAGGCTTTGCCCCCGTTCTTTTTTCTCAAAATCATTCGATCAAAATTATGAGAAAGCCATTTAACCCCCCCCCCCCCAAAAAAAAAATATGCAAATTTCGTTTTGATTATTCCTCTGCGGAGAGCCAAAATCAAAACATGCATTGATTCAAAAACGTTCAGAAATTAAATTAAAAAAAACAAGTTTTTTCAACTGAAAGTAAGGAGTGACATCAAAACTTAAAACGCACAGAAATTACTTCGTATATGAAAGAGGCTGCTTCCTCATCAACGCCCCGCTCTTGACGCTAAAGTTTTTTACTGTTTTAGAAAGAAGAATTGAGAGAAAGAGTCAAACTTTAGCGTAAAGAGCGGGGCGTTGATGAGGAAGCAGCCTCTTTCATATACGAAGTAATTTCTGTGCGTTTTAAGTTTTGATGTCACTCCTTACTTTCAGTTGAAAAAACTTGTTTTTTTTTTAATTTAATCGAGTAAGAAAAAGGATACGCAAATGGTATGGTGAGGTCTGATAAACTTCGAAGTACGAGTGTTTAAAGAAAAAGAAATTAGCAAACATTGTTCAGTTAGTGTTTTTTGAGACGCAGAAAAATGCATACCAAAGTGATTTTGTCCTGGAAGCCTAACACGAATTATCTGGGTTCTCTTTTACTGTTTAGTCGAGATAAGATTTGCTTATGTTCCTTTTTTCTCTTTTTTTCTTTTGATTTCCTTTTGTTTGGTCGGGATTTCCTTTTATTCCTTTTTTGCTTTTGATTTCCTTTTTTTGGTCGGGATTTCCTTTTGTCCCTTTTTTCCTTTTGATTTCCTTTTGTTTGGTGGAGATTTTCGTTTGTTCCCTTTTTTTCATTTTATCTTAGGTACATAGAAAACCAAAGTGATTTGGTCCTGGAAGCCTAATTCGGAATATTTGGGTTCTCTTTTGCTGTTTGGTCGGAGATTTCATTTACTTTTGTTCCTTTTTTCCTTTTTTTTTCCTTTTTTTCTTTTGATTTCCTTTTGTTTGGTCGGGATTTCCTTTTGTTCCTTTTTTCGTGTTGATTTTCTTTTCCTTTTTCGTGTTGATTTTCTTTTGTTTGGTCGGGATTTTCTTTTTTCCTTTTTATTTCCTTTTTGATTTGCTTTTGTTTGGTCAGGATTCCCTTTTGTCCCTCTTCAACGTACAGATATAAGTTCAATGGCTTGCCTTGAATTTTTATGAGAGCTCATGAGCAGGTCAAGAGCACGAGGGCAGTCGTGTGAGAATGTTGGAATATGACTCCTTCATCAGACGAATTCCTTTCCCAGCATGTACGAATGCATTGCAAAAGTAAAATGTCTTCGCATCGGCAAAGCACTAACTTTTTATCCTGTATTTGTTTGGCTTCGACTGAATATGCATTTTGAGCGGGTCTAGGGGTGGATCCCCCTAGAATCTAATCGACTGTTAGGTGTTACCCAGTAGAGTAATTTACTTTCCAGTTACCTGTAAAAGTTTCAAACAATTTCTGTGTTAGCAGTAGAAGACTGGCGCTGGTTACGAGTGCGTGGATTGTCGAGCTGCAGGCAGCACTCAATGAAAAGAAATCTCTCCACAGGCTTGGCAACCAGAAAGACGTCCTCCTTCTGTCATCAAAAGAAAAAAAGGCTTTCACAACCATCATTCCTTTACTTGAACCAAAACACCAGCCATATACAGTTGGCCAATAAAAAGCACGCATTTTCAGTGAGGTCGACTGGTTTGAGGAAGGTATTTTTATCGAGAAAACGAAAATCATAACGTTGCTGACAGTCTGCAATCATAGCATTTGCGTGATAAACAAGCTTCTGAATTATCTCAGGGATTTTGAAGAGGTCCGAAGCCTTCTCAATGGTATGTGGCTTCATTTCTTGAGCAGGGTCTCTAAGGCCAGGCATATGTGGACACTATATTTGATATTCAGCTTTTCGGTGTCGTAGATCCGGCTTAAAAAAAGGTAGATAATACGGCATTGGACTTTACAGTTCCCACCGGCGATGCTGATCTCCGTATCTTGGCCCTTCAGCCCGGAAGTGCAATGGAGGGCTGGGGGCCAACCATCCGGTGCTTTCACACGCCCTTCCTGTTTACATTCCCCAGATTTCTCCAGGTACTCATTTAGAGCTGGGTTGACTCTGGCTGAGCTTACAGACTCACGCCACTGACTTCCGTCCTAAACTTAATAATTAGGTACACTAGGATTCGAACCCTCGCTCTCTCGGACAAAGGATCCTAAATCCAGCGCACCAATCCCCCCGACTAGGACGGCCTTTTTTATCATTAACTGTGTTTCTAAAGCATGCACAAGTCAGTTTAAATAAATAAAGCAGGTATATTGAAACACTTCAAGCTTGGAACACCCCTTGTCGCACCGAGCACCACTTTTTTCTTGAGAGGATCCAACAGCCAAAAAAATATCAACTTAGCTAAAATCTTCGAAGTATGTAAAAAAATTAAATTTTCGTTCGAGGGGGGTTTAACAGTCCCCATTCCCTTGTAGCTTCATACCTATAAGAAATGCAGTGAGCTCTGTCGGTTATCTATTGCAGATCGGATGTTACTGAGGATTCACGGGAGATCGGCTTTCTGAATTGTATATTAATTCTGTAGTGTAAAGTCCGGGCCTATCTCGGGTCTATAAGACCCCGACCGACCAGTTAATGGTTAAAATTGTTAACAGCAGTGGAGGTTTGAAAAGAATAAAGGTCTTGAGCAGAACACGCCTGAAATTCTCAGAACTAGAGGAGAAAATAAGTTCTACCTTATTCCCAAATTTTATGAGACAAATAATTCCTGACCCACTAGCAGGGGATTCAATCAGGGGGGGGGTGTATTTCTCCAACTAGATTTTAAAAACTTACTTTTTTGTAGTTTCATTCAAAATGTTTAAAAAAAAGTTGCCTCTCCCCTTGGTCTTAACAAATATATTTTACCCCCCCCCCTACATTGACCCCACTGCTCATTAATCATCATGCCAACACTAGTGCTCTAAAATATTTGTATCCCTTTATATTCCAATTATTTCAAGAATTGAACCTTCAACAAACACACCGGAAGGAAGCGCTGGCTTAATTTTTGGAGCGGGAGAAAAAACAGCTCTGGATTAAAATGGAAAAAAAAGCTTTCTTCCATCGTAAGCTCTAGGAGGTATTCTAATATAAACAGTATTTTGATTTTAAAGTACTCATTGTCTTTATAAACTGCATATATTTATATTTTTAATACTATATATGAAGATTCAGATGCCAGTGTTTTGAAAACAAGAGACACCAGATCAAGCAATTTCTTAGTAATAAAAAAATGTCATTTAAAATAAGCATTAATTTGACATATTCTGAAGTTTGATTCAAGATGGAGATCATCGAGAGCGCTTGTAGTGTGCTCTAGTTTTGAGACAAAACTAGAACACAGTAGTGATTGAAATCGTGTAAATTTATATTATATCCAAGTGGATAGATAGAATAGTTGTCTTATTAAGCATATAAAAACCATATATTTTCTTAAGTCAGTTGCGTCAGTATTATCAGTTGCGAAGGCAACACGGCTTTTTATGGCACTTGGTATTAACCAAGTGACATATAGCAGTCGCCAATTCTGTCGGTCTGTCTGTCTGTCTGTCGGTCCCGGTTTTGCTACTTTAGGCACTTCCAGGTAAGCTAGGACGATGAAATTTGGCAAGCGTATCAGGGACCGGACCAGATTAAATTAGAAATAGTCGTTTTCCCGATTTGACCATCTGGGGGGGAGTGGGGGCCCGGTTAATTCGAAAAAAATAGAAAAAACGAAGTATTTTTAACTTATCAGTGGGTGATTGGATCTTAATGAAATTTGATGTTTGGAATGATATTGTGTCTCAGAATTCTTATTTTAAATCCCGACCGGATCTGATGACATTGGAGGGAGTTGGGGGGGGGGGAACCTAAAGTCCCGGTTTTGCTACTTTAGGCACTTCCAGGTAAGCTAGGACGATGAAATTCGGCAAGCGTATCAGGGACCGGACCAGATTAAATTAGATATAGTCGTTTTCCTGCTTTGACCATCTGGGGGGGGGGAGTGGGGGTCGGTTAATTCGGAAAAAATATAAAAAAATGAAGTGTTTTTAACTTATGAGCGGGTGATTGGATCTTAATGAAATTTGATGTTTGGAATGATATTGTGTCTCAGAGCTCTTATTTTAAATCCCGACTGGGTCTGATGACATTGGGGGGAGCTGGAGGGGGGGAAACCTAAAATCTTGGAAAACACTTTGAGTGGAGGGGTCGGGATGAAACTTGATGGGAAAAATAAGCGCAAGTCCCAGATACATGATTGACATAATCGGAACTGATTTGCTCTCTTTGGGGTAGTTGCGGGGGGGGGGGGAGTAATTCTTAAAAATTAGAAAAATGAGGTATTTTCAACTTACGAACGGGTGATCGGATCTCAATGAAATTTGATGTTTAGAAGGATATCGTGTCTTAGAGCTCTTATTTTAAATCCTGACCGGATCTGGTGATGGGGGCGGGGAGTTGGGAGGGGGAAACCTAAAACTTGGAAAACACTTAGAGTGGAGGGATCGGGATGAAACATGGTGGGAAAAATAAACACAAGTCCTAGATAGATAATTGACATAAATGGAACGGATCCGCTCTCTTTTGGGTAGTTGGGGGGGGGGGGGTATTTCTGAAAAAAAAATGAGGCATTTTTAACTTACGAACGGGTGATTGGATCTCAATGAAATTTGATATTTAGAAGAATATCGTGGCTCAGAGCTCTTATTTTAAACCCGACTGGATCTGGTGACATTGGGGGGGGGGGAGTTGGGAGGGAGAAACCTAAAAATTGGAAAACACTTAGAGTGGAGGGATCTGGATGAAACTTGGTGGAAAAAAAACACGAGTCCTAGATACATGATTGACATAACCAGAACGGATCCGCTCTCTTTGGGGTAGTTGGGGGGGGGGTTAATTCTGAAAAATTAGAAAAAATGAGGTATTTTTAACTTACGAACGGGTGATTGGATCTCCATGAAATTTGATTTTTAGAAGGATATCGTGTCTCAAAGCTCTTATTTTAAAAGCTGACCGGATCTGGTGACATTGGGGGAAATTTTGGGGTGGGGAAACCTAAAATGATGGGAAACGCTTAGATTGGAGGGATTGGGATGAAACTTGGTCGGAAAAATAAGCAGAAGTCTTGCATACGTGATGTACATAATTGGAACGGATCCGCTCAATTGCGGGGGTGGGGGGGGGGATAATTCTGAAAAAATAAGAAAAATGACGTATTTTTAACTTACGAAGGAGTGATCGGATCTTCATGAAACTTTATATTTAGAAGGACCTCGTAACTCCGATATCTTATTTTAAATCTCAGCCGGATCAAGCGTAATTAGGGGGGGGGGGCAGTTGGGGGGACCGGAAATCTTAGAAAATACTTAAAGCAGTGAGATCAGGATGAAACTGGATGGGAAGAATAGAAACCTGTCTAAGATACGTGACTGACATAACTGGACCGGATCTGCTCTCTTTGGTGGAATTGGGGGGGGGGGTAATTTTGAAAATTGAGGTATTTGTAACTTACGAAAGGGTGACCAGATCTTAATGAAATTTGATATTTAGAAGGATCTTGTGCTTTAAAGTTCTAATTTCAAATTCCGACCAGATCCTGTGACATTCGGGGGAGTTGGAGGGGGGAACCGGAATTCTTGGAAAACATGAAAATTGGAGTATTTATATCTTACGAATAGATGATCGGATCGTAATGAAATTTGATTTTTAGAAGGAATTCATGTCTCAGAGCTCTTATTTCAAATCCCGACCAGATCTTTTGACATTGTGGGGATTTGGAGGGGGAAATCTTGGAAAAACACTTGGAGTGTAGGAATCGGGATGAAGCTTAGTGGATAGAATAAACAAATGTCCTTGATACGTGATTGACAGAATCGTACTGGATTCGCTCTCTTTGGGGGAGTTTGGGGGAGGGGTTCAGTGATTTGGCAAGTTCGGTGCTTTTGGACGTGCTAGGGCGATGAAAATTGGTAGGCGTGTCAGGGAGCTGCACAATTTGACTTGATAAAGTCGTTTTATCAGAAGGGAGAGGAAAAATTAGAAAAAATTAGGTATTTATAGCTTACGAGTGGGTGATCGGATCTTAATGAATTTTGATATTTAGAGGGCCATCGTGACTCAGAGCTCTTATTTTAAATCTTGACCGGCATTAAGCCTCGTATTTTCCTTTTTAAATCAATCTATTGATTCATAGAATTTTGTTATTGCTCATACCATATGATCTCTTGGCTCTTAGCTCTTCTCGCCTCGTCACAAGTGCCATATGAGCTCTTAGCTCTTGTTTTATCATACCTGAACAAAGTAACTTGCAAAAAAACACATGATTAAGAGCACAACGGAATTGAAACCGTGCAATTTCAGCCAAGAATGATAAAATAAATTTTTTTTATGGATTTTGTAGATTTTTTTATTGCACATTTACATTATTCGTATATGATTCAAGATAACAGTGAAATGGTATAAGAGATTACGTAATTTTTCCTTCTATACCAACAACTTTTTGATTAGTTTGTGTCTGGGCTTTGGGACGTATAATTTTTTCTCCTTTTTTTTACATTGCAAGGTCATCTCTGTGATATTTTTCTTCCTTTTTCATAAAAGTAAGGCCTTTGGCAATTCATTCTAGTGTTTGTGATCGTAAATTTGCCGCTAAATAAGAAAGAAAAAGTAGTCCAGAAATGGTCATACAAACGGTGATTTACTCTAACGAAATTTATCCGTAGATAAGTTCGTTTCTATATGCCTTGTAACTCATCTATCATTCAAGACTGATACTTTTTCCTAGGGATCCAATCCAAGAATCGACTTATCCTTAATGGTTTTAGACAGCAAAAAAAAGCAGAAATTATGGATGTCTTTCTTTTTTTCTATCCTTAAAGGGCTTTCAAGCAATAAAGGAATGCGGGCGTATTTCACGCCAGCTTTCGAACTAGGATTTCTTTGTCGATTATCGCAATTTTGAATGCGGGTGACCATGTAAATAGGATGGGGGATAGACAAGGCATTTGCTTTACCTGTCCCTAGTTTGGCCCGAAAGGCCAAAAAGGGAAAAAAGAATTGGGAATCCTAGATTTTTCGTACCCTCTATATTTTGAAAAATACGGTTTTCGAGGTGTATTACCATTGAAAATGCCATTTTTTAGTAATTTCACTGAAAAAAATTTTTGAATGACGATTTCTCCCCTGCCCTCTAGATTTTGCAAAATACATTTGGTTACCCACCCCCCTAAATTTGTGAAAGCTGACGCCACCCCATACATATGATTAGTCAACTCCTGAGGATCCAAGAATCGACTTATGCTTAATGGTTTTAGACAGCAAAAAGAGAAATTTTAGAAAAAAAGCGCTTCCAAGCTAAAAACAGCCGCACTTATTCAATGCGAGTGTATTGTGCACCAGCCTTTGAACTAGGATATCTTTCTAAATTAGCGCTCATTTTGAGAGTTTTTACGCTACGTTTGAAAGATTTTATCAGTGTGATAGAATGTTTTCAATGTAAGGCGTTTAGGGTGGCTCACTACCTCACTATGCTCCTTGATGGCTTAGAGTAACACATTGTCTTTTACAGGTGTCCATGTTGTAAAATTTTAAAATAATTTACCAAGAATGCACCATTTCTTCTGTGAAATACCCAGCTCGTCATTTAAAGATGTAAACTCTTAAGATGCTAAAAGAAATGTTACGTCTATCCATCCCTTAAGTGAGAGGAAAATATCAGCTGATATGCCAACTGAAATATCTTTTATTTTAAAATAAAGCTGCAGTATGACAAGGATTGTCACAGAAAAAAAATTACAAAAATCACATTAATAGTAAGAAAAAAGTCTGCTCGCATAAAAAAAGGTAAAAAAAACAATAATAATCATAAAACAAAGTCTGTGGTTATCTTGGTCTTGGCTGTGATTTCTGTCTTATTGCTATTGTTCAGGCATAGAAAGGGTGTTTATAAAGCTAGATATAATGAATAGTATGTTTTGATTTTGTTTTTGAGTTAGTTTTAAATAGTAAAATAGCAAAATGCTTTGAAAATCAATGTTAAAAGAAGGTATGAATTAATAAGAAATAAAACTTAGGAACAAATTTCGTTATTATTATTTTTCAAAACAGCTGAAACAATAAAGTGATATATGGTTTGACATTGAAGATTGTATATAAAAAATATATTTAAAAAAAGGATATAAAAAACCGATGATGAATAGAATTGAATGAAATATGTATATTTTGTCGCACCTGAGCGGCATAAAAATGACATTGAAATAAATTGAAGTAAAAAGCAGCATTAAAGCGGAAAACGACAAGAAATTATTATATATTTGAGGAGGGCTACTCCCTCCTAAGCCCCCACTCTTTGCACTAAAGTTTGACTTTTCCCTCAATATTTTAAGAAGAACTGCTCAAATACCAGGGCAATGGGAGTGGAATATAAGGTATATTTCACAATATCTCAAGAATGAAAGAGATTATTGATTTACCTTGTCTTCGAACAATCGTATTCTCAGGTCAAAGGTTTGAAAAGGAAATTGGTAAATAAAACGCTTGCAATTACGCATAAACTTCCTTTGTTGCACTCATAAATACTTTCAATTAAGCACTATAAAAAAGCGTAAAGAGGGGGGGGGGGGCTGAAGAAGGTACCGTCCACCCTCGTTTAAGGAATAGTTAATGTTCATTATGTTTTATTATTGTTCATTACTGTCATTTGAATTTTTTTTTATTCAATTCATGTAAAGAAATGACAGATCCATGCGCGAAAACAAGCACTGAATTCAAATTATAAAGAGTAGGGAAGCATTGACTTCAAGTTGATCAAATGTCAGCAAGGAAGATGATATTGTTAAGGCCGATTCACAATAAAATTTTATTAATACAAAGATTTAGCTAGCATCTAGAATTGGATTAAGCTAAAATAGAAGTTCAAGAAGGTGAATATTTTAATATAAAGAATTCGGTCCTGAAAAGACGATTCCGAATTTAGGAAGTGGTTTAGCGGTTTGATTTAACATCCTTAATACATCAGAACATTACAGCAACCTTGATTGATGATGGAGAGGGTGAAGTAGTCTCTGAGGCAAATTTGACTTTTTCGAAAATCGTCATCGTCCACAAGCTTCGAAGGTTTTTCGCGTCTCCGATTCTTTGTCTGAAAATTACACTTTCTAATTGATGCTGGTAAAGGTTTGCGGTAGATACAGAGGTAGAAAAAATCTGATTTGTCAATTGAAATTAAAATAATTCCTGAATATTTTAGCAGAATCGCTAAAGTTATTATTTAAACTACAAAAATATGTATGGTGTCTAAGTGATAATTTTAATTTTTTAGTTCAAACTAGAAAAATGCTTGAAAAATTTAAAATAAGTTTTGCTGGTAAAGGTTTGATGCTGACTCTGGTAAAGGTTTGCAGAAGATACAGGGGTAGATTTGAGCAACAAGAATTAACAAAAAATGTAATTTGTCACTTGAAACTAATTGAAACGCAAATGCAAGGGCCATTGACCAGCACTTGCGATTCTTAGTTAAGCAAAATGAGTTCAAGAGGGGGAGTTCAAATCGCCTGATAGAACAATTCAACTTAAAAACCAATTGTTTATTTTGTTCGAGCAGAGTCGTTTTGAGAAGACTCACAAGAAGGAAAACAGCTTTTTTGTCCGCACAACGGAGTTTGGAGAGACAATGGTGGGACCGTGTCAAAAGCGAAATGATCACTGATCTGAGAAAGTTCACGGCTGAATTCTAGCAGTGAATTCGGATCTGCATGCAGGAGATGTTGTATACCGCAAAACATGTTACTGCAACTTTGCATCTGGGAAGAACCTCTCTTTGTAACATACAGGAAATCCGATTGACAGACTCGAAAAAAAGAGAGGTAGGAAAGTAAGTATGGATCCAAAGCAAGCAGTTGAAGAGGCGATTCGATTCTTTGAAGCGAATGATGACGAATAGTTAACAGTTTGTGATTTGGTCAACATGACGAGTGAGTTTCACGATGACTCGAAAGAGACTGTCTGTAGCCAATTTTATATGAAGAAGCTCGTCAAGGAGAGGTTGGTGATGGATTAGTGATTGCAGACACTGAAAGGCTAGTGTTGTCACATTAAGGCCCACGGCTCAGACTATACTGCGAAACTTTTACGCACTACCAAATGATAACCACAAAAACTAGAAGAAAATGAACCTTAATAGTGCAGCTGCTGAGTTGTTGAAGAGCAACGTAAAATGTATCACTCAAGATATGGCTGAGTATCTTAAGACGGGCGACCTAAAAAATCTCGAAGAAAATTTTAACTGCCTGTCACAGACTCTGAAGTTCTTCCTGGAGAACTTGTTCTCCAACAAGTTAAACTAAAAATAGCTGCCATGGACCAAAACTCCATGCAAACCATTCGACCTAGGGCCATTAAATCTCCTCTTCAAGTAGGGCTCGCAGTGAAGGCTCATCATCAGCAAGAAAGCTGCAGTCTAGTTGATACTCTTAGTGCTATGGGCTTCTGTTTATCTTATTACCAGACCAGTTTATTTGAGTGAATTGCTTCACCGGGAAGGCACCGCCTTTCCTTCTCTCACTGTTTAACTGTAATTAAAAGAGCGAGTGTTCGACGCTGCGATGTTCATGCAAAAAGCATGTCTTAAAATTTATCTGGGCTGGTGACAATTGTAAAGGAACAAGCTGTACTAATTGAAAAACAATTGGTGCCAGAAACCTTGAAGACGATGATAGTGAAGAAGGAGACCAAATTTATGATTAGCTTTGCCGCTATTCAATGAATCTCTGTGCTACTATGATTTTTGTCGGTCTTATGTAATTGATCTCTGTGTTGCATTATATTTGAGTATATTGATCTTTTTTTGGAACTAGTTTTTCGTCTCAGCTAAGGGAAGCTATTTGAAGGAATGTTTTTTTTTGTTGCCAAATATGCGTTCCAACTTCCACCTCCTCCTCCTAGTTCTTACTCACTTCCACAAAAATGAGGTTTCAGGCACACTGGACTTTACCTAGACACTGTCTTCGTTGTTATCAAGGCGTGAGACTGCAAATGTTTTACCATAGGTCAAATTTAATATACACCTGCACACTGAACTCCGCCAACCTCAATCTTTCTCAAAGCTTTAAGTTCCAAGCATAGAAATGACGTATCTAATCATATTTGCTGGTATTTAATCAATCACCTTTTTTTTCCTCAACCTCAAATTCAAAAAAAAAAAATATGTAAAAGAGCACTAGCGGTAAACTTTTCGGATTCGGAATCAGCACATATTTTTCGGTCAGATAGTGAAAGAATCATTTGTATAGCAATTTGTTTAAGGTTGACCCCTTTTTTCACAATTTTTCTTGAACCTCTCTCCAAACCTCGCTCTCTCTCTCTCTCTCAAAGATCTATGCCCCAAACAACTCTACTGACTTTAGTTTCATGTTCATCTGCAAAAAAAAAAAGAGCGCAGAAATTACCTATTTAATCACATTTGCTGGTATTTATTATTTGCCTCAACCTCAAAAAGCTCAAATTTGTGAAAGAGCTAGAGCGGCAAACATTTCGGATTCGGAATCAGTTATATTTTTTGGTTGGATAATGAAGGAATCATTTGTATAGCAATTTGTTTGAGGCTGACCCCCTTTTTCACAATTTTCCAAGAACCTCTCCCCCAACCTCACTCTCTCTCTTAGATTTAAGCCCCAAACAATTTTTTTGGCTTTATACAAATGACATCCAATCAGATTTGCTGGTATTTACTCAATTAACATTTTTTCCTCGACCTCAAATTCAACTTCAAAAACTCAAATTTGTGAAAGAGCTAGAGCGGTAAACTTTTCGGATTTGGAATCAGCACACACTTTTGTTCGGATAGTGAAAGAATCGTTTTTATAGCAATTTTTTTTTAAGTTGACCCCTTTTCCACAATTTTTCCACAGCACCTCCCCCCCCCCACCTCATTCTCTCTCGAAGCTTTAAGTATAGACAATTTTTGCACTTGAAACGTTTATTTTCATGTTCATCGGCAAAAAAAGAGTGTAGATATAACATATCTAATTACATTTACTGGTATAACTCAGTCAACATTTTTTGCCTCAACCTCAAATTCAACCTAAAAAAAACTCAAATTTGTAAAAGAGCTAGAGCGGCAAACTTTTCGGATTCTAAATGAGCGTATAGTTTTTGGTTGGGTAGTGAAATAATTATTTGTATAGCAATTTGTTTGAGGTTGGCCCCTTTTTTCACAATTTTCCTAGAACCTATCCCCCCACCTCACTCTCTCTCAAAACTTTAAGCATTTAGTTTCATGTTCATCAGCAAAAGAAAGAGCGTAGAAATAACATCTAACCACTTTTGCTGATATTTTCTCAATCAACATTTTTTGCCTTAACCTGAAATTCAACCTCAAAAAGCTCAAATTTGTAAAAGAGCTAGAATGGTAAACTTTTCGGATTCGGAATCAGCACATATTTTTTGATCGGGTAGGGAAAGAATCATTTGTATAGCAATTTGTTTGAGGGTTACCCCTTTTTTTTACGATTTTCCTAGACTAAATACCCGAATCTTATCCAGATTGAATAAATGAAAATGCAATTTTTTTAAACTGAAAGTAAAGAGCAACGTTAAAAGTCAAAATGAAGAGAAATTATTCCGTATAAGAAGAGTCGCGTCCCTCCGCATTACCTTGCTCTTTATGCTAAAGCTTTTAGTACTTATAAAAAGACTTCCTATTCTAATTAAACAACCCCTGTGTTTCAGTAGCCGTTCTTGAAAATTGGAACACACCGTCAAACTTTAGCGTAAAGAGCTAGGTATTGAGGAGGGGGTCAAGCTTTCATATACGAAATAATATCTGCTCCTTTTGAGTTTTAATGCTACTCCTTACTTTCAGTTAAAAAAAAAAACGTGTTTCATTATTTAATTTCTGATCGTTTTTCAAATCGTACCTTTAAGCCTGTCTCTCTTTCCATGAAATACCCCACCCCCCTCACGACAAACTCCTCCGTGGCAAGTTCATACCACGTAAAATACACGCCCCTCTCCGTCAAATTCCTTCCAAACAGTTCCATCCTCGCTGAAATCCCCCTTTCAAACTTCTTGCAGACGATTCAGCCTGAAAAATTCTTATCAGCGTACTTTCATTTGAAAAAGACATTAATTTCTAATCATTTTCTCGATCACTCCGGAAATGCTCCCTTTTGTAGAATTTTTTCCCAAAAATCAACACCCGTGAGAAGTAGCTCCGGATAATTCTCCTGGAACGTCTCCGCCTGCAAAATTGAGTTGGCAAAGAGAAAGAAAGACAATTAAAAAGAGTTTCGTATAGAAATCCTTCCAGTGTAAAATTTCCCCCGGAAAATTCACCTTCTGAAAAATTTCCTCCCCAAGGAAAATTCTCCCTATGGAAACTCACCCCAAGCCCCCCCCTTGAAAATATCTGTAGACTTTCCGATTGCAAATACTCTACCTAAACAGTGGGCAAATTCCATAACTTACAGGCCTGTATGGGGAAGTCTTTTTACCCTTAAAAATATAGTCATTGGATCTTTTAGCTATACTGAACAAAATAGCTATCTCAAAATTTTGATCGGATAGCTTTGGGGGAAAAAGGAGCGTGGGAGGGGGCCAGTTACCTTCCAATCTTTTTGGTAACTTATAAAGGATACTAAAAGTTTTAATTTATGTTTGAATGCACTCCCTCTCGATCTTCTAGGACTATTATTTCAATACGATTACCTCTGAAAAAAAAACTTTCTTCTGGCATAAATGCAAAGTTCAAGATTTATATATAGGTAGTTGAAACTTATACAGCAGGGTTTTTCGATACGCTAGGGGGAAAATGAGCGTGGGAGGGGGCCAGTTACCTTCCAATCTTTTTGGTCACCTAAAAAGGACACTAAAACTTTTAATTTCCGTTCGAATGCATTCCCTCCCGATTTTATAGGACCATTATTTCGATACTATTTCCCCTGGAAAAAAAATGAAACTTTCTTTTGGCATAAAATGCAAAATTCAACATTTATATATGTGTACTTAAACAGTAGGGTTTCGCCGATACGCTGAATTCGATGGTATGATTTTCATTAAGATTCCTCCCTGTTTCAGAAAATCAGGAAAAAAAATTTGAGCTCGTAACTTCTGATGGGTAACATTGATAAACCTTATACATTTAGAATCAGCATAATAAGCTGATCCTTTTGATGTATTTATTGATATCAAAATTCAGTTTTTTAGAGTTTTGGTTACTTTTGAGCCGAGTCGCTCCTTACTTACGGCTCGTTACCACAAACAGTTTGAAAGAGAACAAAATTGTAGACAAAAATGGGAAAAATGGAACAAGAAAGAAGTTAAATTTGGAGATCGAGTTGAAGAACAGTTGTTCGACGAGAGAAATTTTGGACTGAAAGTTCTATAAATAGTAGTAGTTGTATAATATTAATTTGATTGAACAAAATGCAAAAAAATTATCAGCAGCTCGCCTAACATCCAAAAATGGATCTATAATTAATTAATTGGCTCAAAAAGGAAATTTCTGTGATTTTCCAAACAGGGGGGGGGCACCACCCTCAAAGTAGCTTAATGAAAGTCGTACCATTAGGGTTGACGTATCAGAGAACCCCTTTGTAGAGGTTTCAAGCTCCCATCTGCAAAAATGTCGAGTTTTTTTTTTGCCAGAAGAAAGATGACGGATGCGTGTTTATTTATCATTATCATAATCCTTTTTTCCAGGATTGATCGTATTGAACGTAAAAGATCGTATTGGTCGTAAAAGATTAGGAGATGGCTCATTCAAACTGAAAACAAAAGTTCTAGTGCCCTTTTGAAGTGACCAAAAAAACTGGAGGTTAACTAGCTCCCCTCCCATGCCTCTTTTCCCACAAAAATACTTACAGTATTTTTATTGGGATGTATACATACATTTGTCGATAGGGGTGAAATTTTCCGCAGTGGAGAATTTTTTCCATTCTCCCACGGATTTTTCGTGGGGAGGGCAGTTTATAGGGTTGAAATTTCCAAGGAAATTTCCGGGGGAATTTGCCAGAATTCCTGTATGAAATTCTTTTTATTTGTCTCATTTGCTCTTTGATGGCTCAATTTTGTATGTGGAGAAGTTACGGCAGTGTTGTCCGGGGAAATTGTCGGTGGAGCTGGAATTGTTTGTGGTTTTTTTTCCGTGGGAGGAGGAATTTTCCCTGGAAGAAATATTTAATAGGGGAATTCTTCGCGCCAGAAATTTCTGATGGTGGACCTTTCCATTGGGGGGGGGGGGATTTCCGGGAAAATTAACCACAGGTGGGGAGGAGGTGGGGGCTCTGAATGAATTGAAAAAGAACAGAAACTAAATGAAAAACCGGTCTTTTTTCAAATGAATGTAAGCTAAGGAGAATTTTCCAGGCGGAATTGTCCGAGGAAATTTCCGGGGGAAATTTTCAATGATAATGGAATTTTCTAGGGAAGATTTTACACGGGAAGAACTATCCGTGGAGAAATATTTTGGGGGAATTTACTATGGAGGGGGAGGCGGATTTCCCGGTATTATTTGAGAAACAATTAGAAATTAAATATAAAAAAACAAGTTTTTCCCAACTGAAAGAAAGGAGCAAATTTAAAATCTAAAACGAACAGAAATTATCCTGTTTATAAGAGAATTGCCTCATTCTCAACACCTTCTCTTTACGCTAAAGTTTGACCTTTGTGCCAATTCTTTAAGAACAACTCCTCAAACATATGGGCGGTTTAATTGGAAAAAATTTCAACAGCTCGTAGTAACCTTTCCAACCCAAAGAGGACTTAGCAGCTTCTTTATTCATAATGAGCCATAATCCCTGCTTATGCACCCCTTCATGAGATTCCATTAAGGAATCAGACAGTTCGTGGTAATGAACTGTGAGTAAGGGGCGACGTGGCTCAATAGTAACCGAAACTCTAAAAAAAACAAAATTTTGATAACCTACGATGTATTAAAAGAATGGGCTTAGCCTACTATGCTGATTCCAAATGCATAACATTTATTAATCTTAGTGTTACCCATCAAAGGGTACGATTCTGAGAAAATATCCCCAATTTACGTGCCCTTTTTAAGCAACCGAAAAGACTGGAGGGCAACTAGCCCCCCTCCTCCGCCCCTCATGACCCCCCACAGTCCAGGGGAAAGGTTTTTAAGCTATAAAATTTTCCCATTGTTTACGTATAGTATTTGTTATTGGGAAGTATGCGTATATTTTTCGGGTGGGATGGGGGTCTGCTTTGGAGGTTTTTCACGGGGAGAATTTTACATGGGGAAGGAAATATATGGGGGTGACCTTTTCAGGGGAAATTTTACTCTAGGGGAATCCAGAATTTGACTCAAATTTCTGTTCGAAGTACATTTTATTGTCTTACTTTCTCTTTTCTAACCCAAGTTTACGTGTTGAGGTGTTAAGGGTAATTGCCTGGGATGAATTTTCACCGGGAGTGAATTTTCTAGAGGATCTTTCTGTGGAGATATAACTGAGTTTCCCGGCATCATTTAAAAAATGATCAGAAACTAAAAAAAAAAATAGTTTTTTCAACTGGAATTAAGGAGCAACATTAAAACTAAAACGAAAATTTTTTTTAAGTATACCTCGTTCTCCCACTGTCCACAAAATTTCAGTGTAAATCATATAATGGCTAGTAATGAAAAAGGGGAGGTATAAGAATTAGTCTACAACGGTGTGTTGCTATGTGTTAGTTGCATACCATATTTTTAAAAATAGCCTAGCCATAGACAGTCATCTTGCTGATTTCCCTGGAGACAGAGTGGCAGACGGAACACATTACTCACATTAAAAGGTCTAGAGTATTCTTTTTATGGCACTTGGTATTAACCAAGTGACATACAGCAATCGCAAATTCTGTCGGTCTGTCTGTCTGTCGGTCCCGGTTTTGCTGGGTACGGGTTTTGGGGGGTAATTCTGAAAAATTAGAAAAAAGACGTATTTTGAACTTACGAAGGAGTGATCGGATCTTCATGAAACTTCATATTTAGAAAGAACTCGTAACTCAGATCTCTTATTTTAAATCTCAATCGGATCCATCGTCATTGGGGGGGGGGGCGGAAATCTTAGAAAAAGCGGAGAGATTAGAATGAAACTGGATGGGATGAATAAAAACAAGTCCAAGATACTTGACTGACGTAACCGGACCTGATCCGCTCTCTTTGGTGGAGTCTGGGGAGGGGGGGGGGGGTAATTCGGAAAAATGAGGTATTTGTAACTTACGAACGGATGATCAGATCTTAATGAAATTTGATATTTAGAAGGATCTTGTGCTTTAAAGCTCTTATCTTAAATTCCGACAAGATCCTGTGACATTTGGGGGAGTTGGAGGGTGAAACCGGAATTCTTGGAAAACGTGAAAATTGGGGTGTTTTTATCTTACGAATAGGTGATCGGATCTTAATGAAACTTAATATGTAGAAGGATCTTATGTCCCAGATGCTCCATTTTCGACTCGAATTGGATCCGGGGACATAGGGGGTTGGAGGAGGGAAACAAAAATCGTGGAAAACGCTTAGAGTGGAGAGATCAGAATGAAACTTGATGGGAAGAATAAGCACAAGTTCTAGATACGTGATCGACATAATTGGAACGGATATGTTCTCTCTGGAGGAGCTGGGGGTGTTAATTTGGAAAAATTAGAACAGTTGAGGTATTTTCAACTTAAGAACGGGTGAACGGATCTGAATGAAATTTGATATTTAGCAGGAATTCGTGTCTCAGAGCTCTTATTTCGAATCCCGACCAGATCTGTTGACATTGGGGGGAGTTGGGGTGGGGAATCGGAAATCTTGGAAAACGCTTAGAGTGAAAGAATCGGGATAAAGCTTGGTAGATAGAATAAGCAAATGTCGTAGATACGTGATTGACATAACCGTACTGGATTCTCTCTCTTTGGGGGAGTTGGGGAGGGGTTCAGTGCTTTGGCGAGTTTGGTGCTTCTGGACGTGCTAGGACGATGAAAATTGGTAGGCGTGTCTGGGAGCTGCACAAATTGACTTGAGAAAGTCGTTTTCCCAGATTTGACCATCTGGGGGGCTAAAGGGAGAGGAAAATTTAGAAAAATGAGGTATTTATAACTTAGGAGTGGGTGATCGGATCTTAATGAATTTTAATATTTAGAAGGACATCGCGACTCAGAGCTCTTATTTTAGATCCCGACCGGCATTAACCCTCTGATTTTCCTTTTAAATCAATCTATTGATTCTTAGAATTTTGTTAGAGCTCATACCATATGAGCTCTTGGCTCTTAGCTCTTCTGGCCTCGTCACAAGTGCCATAAGAGCTCTTAGCTCTTGTTGGTATAAGTATTTGATGATGGAAGTTGATCAAACCGTGATTTTGTGGTATCTCGAACAATGTTTCCTATGCAATTGATTTGGATTCCTGACAGTCGTTATGTGTGATGATAAAAGCACAATAAATGTTGTAAGTTGTATCTCTAGTATAAAATATGCATTTCTTCAAGAAAAGAATAAAATAATATAGATAAATAATAAGATAAGGAAAATAAATAAAAAATAGAAAAGAAATGACTAATATTTACACATGTATACATATATGCTACTGCTAACCACTAACAGAACAAAATTAGGAATATACACACATATCTATATATATATATATATATATATATATATATATATATATATATATATATATATATATATATATATATATATATAACTGCTATATACTAATTAAGCAAAATTTGGTAAATGTTTAGTTTCGTCACAAGCTGTCTAAAGCGGAAACTATGGTGCGAAGTAGCATAGTTTCCATACTATAGTACTTAGAAATGCTAATCCTAGAAGTGCATCCATTGTTTAGCTTTCTAAAATCTTCCTTCAACAAACTAAAAATGCGTAAAGTGGGCAGGGTTTTGAAGCCGAGGGAAAAGTTGGGGTTGTACAATATGAATGAAATTATGTATTAAATACTATTTCAAGTCATCACTGATAATTTCTGTATAGTTGTAAGTCGAAAGATAATTAAGAAACTTACGCATCCATTAATGCTGAAATTCACTTTCACCTTCGAGTTTAAACTAGCTGGTGAACCGATGAATTAGAGTAATTAGTTAAATATTATATTTATGTTCCGTTTATTTGAAAAAAATGCCTTCCAACGGAATGGAGATTGTACAGTTTTTCAGTTGGAGATACAATTTGTTTGAAAAGATGCTTTGGCTATGGGAAATCCTTGGTGAAACAAATTTGGTTGAATACTGAGGTAACATTACCTGTAAAGCGAAGTGAATTAGTCCATGAGCCCCGCGGGCAGTGGGCGAGGTCTGTATTCTGTATTTTTGTAATAATTATTCGGCCTGAAGCCTGAAAGAGTAAACAAAAAGTAGGTCATAAACATAAACTAACAATTCAACCAATCAGAATACAGACCTCGCCCCGCTGCCCACGGGGCTCATGGACAAATTCCCTTCGCTCTATATGTACTGTTACGTATAAGAAAAATCAGACGTTTGTTTTCTTCAAACATCTGGCTAGTGATGCCTGGATTAGTAATTACCACCTACCAGTGATGACTAGAATTACCAGTGGTGATTGGAATTAGTATTTTATTATGGAATTAGTATAATTTGATTCATATTATTCAACCCTAACTTTTTCCTCGGCTTCAAAACCCTGCCCACTTTACGCATTTTTAGTTTGCCCCATGGAGGAGGAGGGTCAACCAGAAATGGAAGTTCTTATAGAATTAGCATTCCTAAGTGCTCTAAACTGGAAACTATGCTGCTTCGCAGCATAGTTTCCAATTTAGACAGCTTGTGACGAAACTAAACAATTACCCAAATTTTGTTCTGTATAAATACGATTGTTTTTAATTTTAATGCTTTACTATATCTGCTGATGAAGATCGCTATATATATATATATATATATATATATATATATATATATATATATATATATATATATATATATGTGTGTGTGTGTGTGTGTGTGTGTGTGTCATCGAATTCGAATCCATTCCTGAATGTGCCCCATTTTATGTTGTGAAGCAAAAATCGGAATTTTTTTTTTTTTTTTTTTTTTTTTTTTTTTTTTTTTTTTTTTTTTTATTGAAGTATCCATTAAAATTTAATCTTTAAGCACACAATTTGTTTCTTTAAATGTTAAATCGCTGCTGAATGCGAAAGTAAAAGTATAAAACCTTATTTTGGTTACATACTCTTTACCTTTGTAAACAGAGGATGTTGTTTTCTTTTTAATATATTTTACCATCTATTTTTCGTGATCACGAAAGTTATTACTTCATTTCTACTGGTCTTAATCTTGAGAGAAAGCGTAGGAACTATATTTGTTTTTGTTTTTTTGAAGAGACAGTTTTCCTCAATTAACAAAGAAGAAGACTAAGTAGAAGTTCTGCAGCAATCTTTGAAAGTTTATTTTTACAAACTTTGGTAGAAGTTTATGCTATTAGAATTGAAAGTAAAAAAATAATAGGGTGTCAGTCTAATATTCTATACCTAAACCACGATTTTAAGCTTACCTTGTAAATTCACAAAGCAGCAAAAACCAGACGAATTCATTATGATGGAAATTGCAAACTTTTAGTTATTGAAAAGTTATGATGGAAATTGTAAAAATCGTAGTCTTTTGGGACTTGAAATTGTCCGGATCCGCCCCCCCCCTGAATATAGGTTACGACAGGCCTTTGTTCATGCCTGATCGTAGTGTCAGTATAAAGTCATCAGATAGTCACATCTAGCGAGCTTAGTCTAGAAAAGCCACTCAAGGTTGCTTAATTGAAGTTTCTATGTATACCCAAGAAGAATGACGTAAAAGACCAGGTTACACAGGTAAATGCAATTTCATGAAATCCTGATCACAATCTTAGCATTAAAAATTTAGTATAAAAAATCTTAGCTTTAACACATAGTCACTAGTTGATCCAGGAAGGCCACGCAGATTGATATGATTGAAGTTCTGCCATTGGCCTGTGAACAAGAACGTAGAAGGACCCGAGTAGGCAGGTAAACGTAATCTTAGGATCTCCAACCAGGGCCGTATCCAGGATTTTTTCTTTTTTAGTACCCTGTCAGTGTAAACTTTTCAGCAGAAAATATCATTTAACGGCGAAAATCAATTGATTTAGAATTAAAGTCAATCCAGTGAAGAAAATAGTTTTTTGTATGGGTGTTTCTGAATATGAATTATTCACATGTAATCCCTTTCTTTTGACTTTAATTGTTTAAATTGAAAAAAAATTGCAAGGTCAGTTGGCTATGATAAGTAGGATAATTTTCAACTAGTAGTAGAGTGACTGACTTGGCTTGACTCCCTCCCATCCGTCCTTGGACGAAGCTGGGGTCTCGTTCTTCATAGTGGCGTTGATATGTCTTCTGTATACCTCACGGTATTCTGCTGAACGAAGAAGGTCGGAAAGATGATGAGTTGCAAAATTTTCCTTCCAACTCGTTGGGGGGGGGGATGATCACGAGGGTAGTGTCCGTGAATTTGGCCTTCAAAGATGACTTTTGGAGACAATACGGACTCATTCGTTTTACGTGACCGAGCCAACGAAGTTGCAAGGAGCTCGATTTTGGTGAGGATTGTGGATTTGATTTTGAGGCACTCAAGGACTTCGACGTTTAAGATTCGATCAAGATAGGTAGTACCAGTAATGAGGCGAAGACATTTAGTTTCAAACGCTGTGAGTCGACATTGGTCACCTACCTTTAACACCGATGTTTCACCTGAGTATATTGTGCTGGGGATAATCAGTCATGTCTTAAGTCGTGAAGATAAGTCCCTGTTTTGCCATATGGGCATAAAAGCTTTGAAACTGGAACTCTCGGGATGAGCCGTCTTTTTATGTCTTTTGAGTGGTTGTTGTCATAGGTTATTATACTGCCAAGCTAGTGGAACTCTTCAACTCTCTGGATACTCTCTCCGTTAAGTTTCATGTCTGGCTTAATTGTATCTTGCGGCTTATGTGAGCAGCACATAGCCTTGGTTTTGGATGCATTTATGGTCGTTCTGAAAGAGCTAGTCGCTTTAAGGGCTTCGTTAGTAACGATTTCTAGGTCTTCAGACGTTTCAGCCATTGCGTCGATGTCATCGGCATAAGCTAGCTTTTCTGTTACGACACCCCCTTTATGTGCCAAAACTGCTATGAGGAAGAGGTTAAACAGTTGTAGGGACAAGATTTATCCCTGAATGACGTTTGGAAGCTGTCCTTGAGATCTTCACTAGTCATGACACGACTCCTAATTTTAGAGTACATATCTTTGATTAAGTCGACTATATTTCATGAAATTCTGTAATTGAGGAGGATTTGCCAGAGGTCTTATGCCAGAAAACCTTTAGAGGCTCTAAAATCTGACGAGAGTGGAAATTTGGTCAGCGGTCGATCTCCCGGGGCGAAAACCGACTTGGTATTCTTGTATGACTGAGGAAAGCCTGGCTCTAATTCGTTAAAGTATAATACCGGTGAGAATTTTGGTGATTTGATGTGTTAGGCTAACAGAACGGTACTCATAATGCCTTTGGCCCCTTCTTGTGTAGCGAAAAAATTGTGGCCTCGCACCAAGAAGTCGGGAAATGTTCCTCTTGCCAGGAAGTAGATACGATCCTATGGAAAAATCCATAAGTGGTTCACTCTTAACTTTCAGCAGTTCTGCTTCTGTTTTGTTTATTCCAGGGTTCTCAGGACTCAGGTCCAGGGTTCTCGGATGACGTCTTCAACTTCAGAGCGGAGTGGAGGTGGGCTGGTGTCAGAGACTGTAATAGGAAAGAGGTCAAGGACGGCAGGGTTTCGAGGGATATTAGGATTAAGATTTTCTCTGAAACACTCTATCCATCTCGAGTGGATGCCTTCTGTGCTTTGTGTATGGGTGTCGTTTTAATCTAACAGTGTGTATGAGTTGAGACTTTTCTTGCTTGCTAGCTCGTGAACTCTCTTGTACATAAAGTGTGAGTCACTTTTCTTGATATCATGCTTACACTGATCGCATCTGTCTTTAATGCAAGCACGATGGGTTCTACGGGTGGCTTTTTCTACAGCACGCTTCAACTGCTTATATTTCTCCCTGCTCCCTCTCTCTCTCTCTCTGTCTGACTTATTATTGTGTTTGCCCTGCTCAACACAATGCTGTAATTTTGTCGGTTTTTCAAGGCTTTTTATTGTCCCTTTTTGTTCCTAAAACAGAAATCACGACGTTGCTGATGACCGTAGAGGAGTCGGTGACCAATTTGTCAATATCCTGTGTAGATAGAGCTAAAGGGGTATTTGAGAGATGATCTGATATTTGGGCAGATAGTTCCAAGATGTAGGTCTGGCGGATTTGAGGGTCTTGAGATGAGTGGTGAAATGAGTGGCTCTCTTTCAGATTTTTGGGCAATCGAAGGCGTATCTTCAGTGCAGACATGACCAGGGAATGGTTGCTGTCATATCACCACCAACAAGAGTAAGAGTATTTAGCATGGATGTTTTTCACTGCCTACTGACGAGCACGGGGTCAATAAGATTATGAGTTTTTCCATCCGATGAGGTCCATGTTTTCTTTCGGCGTTCTCTGTTTTCGAAGAGTGTTAATAATGGTCATATCGTTGTCTCTGTAGAACTCAATAAGGCGTTCTCTCCTCTTGTTAAATCTTCCAAGGCCAAATTTACCCATGACATCCTCATTCCCAATAACAGCAGCTCCAACAATAGCACTTTTTCGGTAGTGCGTCCTCTAGGCTTTGCTGTTGAAGGTAGAAATTTTCAAGTTCCACATCTGGCTCACTGGAGTCTGGGGCGTAGACTTGGATGATTGTGACTTCGATCGGTTATCCTTTTATTCGTATCATAATCAGCCGTTCTGATTTAGGTATTGCGGAAATTAGGAATCTTCGTGCTCTAGTAGACATCGAAAAACCAACAAATTGGCGATGGACACTATCGGTTCTTCGAGACATGATCAGGTTAGTATTGCCGGTCCTTTCTTCGTCAGTGGTAGATAGGTGTGTTTCTGATAGTCCCATGATATCGTAAAATGTTCAAACGTCCTAACGTTCAAGGTACCAATAGATAAAATAGATTTCGTGAATAACATAGCCTCCAGGGTCGGTATTGTCAAGGTTGTTAAAAGAACTTCATTTCAGAGATTCTCGGTCGTCAAATCGTCGGTTGCCCAGGACGCGATAGCTGTATTCTTATGGTAATTTGTCGGTTACCCTGGACGCGGTAGTTATCATCTCATGGCTTTCGTCGGTTACCCTGGGCGCGATAGCACTAGTTCTCTTTCTTGATAGTTCTTATTTTATAATTTTATTTTAGGGGAAAGGCGGTTTCTAGCTAACTTCAATACAACAATAAGCTTCTCCTCTCCATACCTAGCAGGGTTCGGCCATATTGATATCCAGTGCCGGTAATGCGCCCTTCTGGTGACTTGCACCATCAATAATTTGTCCTATTTTGACAATTTTTCAATATATGACTAATGGGACATATTCATACGCCGATGGCCCTGCCCAGGTCACCTTTGAGGGGCTTTCTCCCTCCTCTGTTTTAATTTATAACACCCAAAGACTGAGTATCCCTTTGGTCTACTCCTCCCTACCTGGAGGTACCCTGGATATCTGCAAGATGTTCCCCCATCCGCCACCTGGGGACGCGCTGAGTGGCCTGGCCCCTACTGACAATATGACTCAAAAATACTCAAAAATACTCAGGAGTAGAGTACAGTTAGTAAAATCAAAGCTCGGTTGATTTGATTCGAACATCCTGTGAAAGGAAATTAGTATCTATAAAACTTTTCAGCAAGTACTGAAGTATCTTGGTTAAGGCACGAATTATAAGTTACACGAGTATGCAGGAATTGTTTTTGGAGAAGGACAATGATAAAAACAAGTTTTATTTGAAAATTCAAATACGAAGGATTTAAAAAATCGCGATAATTTGGAGTTTTGGTCCTCATTGGTTCGTTTCTGCTTGTATTAATTAAACAATGACAAATTTTTCTAATTCCACCTTGTTGTGGTGGCTTCGTATTTTGACAATATTTAGTTTCTTTTTTATTTGTTGTATGTTTATTTTTTTTCTACAATTACCAGCTTTACACGGATCTTTGACCACCCCTTTAATTTTTTTTGTACTTTTAAACCAAAATTCTGTTATTTTCAACAATGTTGTGTCCCTCCCTTAAAACACACAACCCAATTGGGCAATCCATATGGAAATATCTATTGCTAAAGTTAAACTAAATTAAACTTAACTTTTTAGATTCAGGGCATTCATATGGAACAGGTCCATGCAGATTTCTTCCTGTTATGTGAATTTTTGAAAGACTACATCGGCCTAATTGGAGCTGTCAAAGATACTTTTCATGAAAGAGTCAAAGCATATCAAACTTGGCAGCACGCTCAAGGAATGCTGGTGAAAAAGAGGGAGAGTGCTGAAAAATTGGATTCTGCTGGACGCACAGAACGTGCAGGATCTGCTCGTGATGATGTACTTGAGGTAAATAAGTTCTATATTTAATTTAATATCTTATTCTGTCGGTCCGTATGTCTAACCTACATGAATTCTCGTTCTTTTTCTTTTTTGTTTCTTTTATTGCACTTGTAAACTTTTATTATACCCATAAAAAATATGGAAGAAAACCAATCATCTTGACCGCTTTCCATAGAAGTCTGTTATTTCTATTATTTCTACTTTCTGTTAGTTTTTGCCAATTCCTCCTCTATTGTTTAGCTGGTAGGAGAGGGGGCGTTAATCTTTTACTGCCCTCAGCAGAGAGGTAAAATGCCGAAAAATATAGATTAGTTTATTTGTAAGATAATTATGAGCAGAATTTTTAGCAAACCCGTATCTATCTAATTTTAAGTTTCTTTTTGTCGTTAGCCTACTTAATTTTTTTTCCTAGAGAGAGAGAGAGAGAGAGAGAGAGAGAGAGAGAGAGAGAGAGAAACTTATTGAAAAAAATAACAAGAGAAAAAAAACAGTAATTACTACACATTTCATCAATAACTTCGTCCCTCGAGACCTCAGTAAGGTCTGTTTTTGGGTCAATTCAAATTATAAAAATACTGGATATATAATTCAATATATGTTCTGAATTCGCATGAAACAGAAGCTGAAGTATACTTCTCTTTTATCTGTTTGTTTTTTTCTCCTTTGCACTCTGTTTAGATTTCAGTTTTGGTCTTCTTTTTTTTATTTTTTCAGATCCCTAAATTATAATAAAAAAAAGTAGGTTGGAACTTCATCATCCTACATTGGGAGTTTTCTGAAATAAAAGCTATTTAACGTTTCTGTAAGCTTTGCTTCTCTTACTATTTCGTTTTTGATTGTAGCTAGAACTAGAAGGAAAAGTGTAAAATATCCTTTTTTCCATTTTTATCCTTGTTTTTTCATTTTATCTCAACTAAATACTGCAGAATATCCTCCGATTTTTTTTTGAAGACTTGTTTTGTTTTTGACGGGTATTGTATGGATCATCGAGCTTCGAGGGGACAATACCCTCCTTTCTTTATTGACTAAGTTCATGTCCATAGCAACCGAAGATTTTTATTTGGAAGAAAGCAAATAAGCTCCAAGGATAAGAATGGATGCTGTATAATTGAAACATAACATGAGGTGCTTCGTTCACGTTTGAACTTAATAATAATATAAATATTTCATTTTATCGTAACCAAAAAGATAGAAAATAAATAAAGGGTAGATTTTTTGGAATATTGTGTTGAATTTTGCAGTTAACCGGTACCACACCTGCTTTTTGGAGGGACAAAATGGGGAAAACTGCGGGAACGGTTTTTTCCTTGTTGGAATTTGAATATAATTTACAATAATCACTTTCGTCATAACCATAGAAATATCAAGAAAAATAAGGGCAGATGTTACAGAGTTTTGAGGCCAGATTTTGACATTAACCCAGACCCATGCCTACTTTTGGAATGGAAGAAGGGAATAATATCAAAAACCATTTTGTCCTCGTAGGAATCTAAGTACGATGTACAATAGATCATTTTTTGTGTCATAAATATAGACGTAGGAAAAAAATAAGGGACAAATGTTACAGTATCTCGAAGTCTGATTTTGCCGGTAATCCGGACCAACGCCCATGTTTGCAGTGAAAGAAGGGAATAAATGGTGAAAGTTTTTATGTCTCTTTTGGAATTTAAATACCATGTACAGTAAATGTCTTTTGTCACAAAAATAGAGATGAAAAAAAGAATAGAGGGCAGATATTACAGAATTTCGAGGTCAGATTTTGCCATCAACTCGGAACCAATGCTTGTTTTGGAATGAAAAAAGAGAGTAAGTGTCAAGAATAATTTATCCTCGTTGGGTTTCAATACAACGTACAGTATTTCGCCCTTTTCGTAACCGCAGATAGAAAAAAAGTGCCGTGTTTTATAAAAATTTTGTCAGATTTCGCCGTAAACCCGGAGCCATGCCAATTTAAAGAATGGAATAAATAGTGGAACTTGCTAAAGTCTGGCCTCTATTCTTTTGTCTATATATGTGGTTCTAACAAACAAACATGACTGGCTTTACAATACATATACAGGCAGGCTAGTCCCCCCCCCAACGGGCTAAGAAGATTCAAATTACAGAATCTTTCAAACTCTACCTGGCCCTGAACATGATTTTACATTTTACTTGGTAAAGAGCCTGTGGGGCTACTACTACCTCTTCTAACAACTTATTACAGTACCAAGCCGCCTGGTGCTCAACACAGTTGTAAACGCTCCTCTTTAAGGCTTATTTATTGAAATTTCCACTCTTTACCGCCTCACGTTAAGTTTCAGTTTCCATCACATCTTGCCACCCTTCTTCTCTATCTCATTCCATCCCACTTGGAACTACCTGCTTTTCGTTCCCCATATGGATGGCTAAAAGTACAATCCTTGGGAATATGCTATTGTTCACGCGTAAAGTGGGGCTAGCCATCTTATCCTTCTTTCATTGTTGTGACATCCAACCACGTTCTATATGCAGCATCTTGTTTGATATATGTTCAGACAGGCATAAAAGAAGAAAAAAAGTAGCGCAAGCTTTTTCAAGTGGACCAGAGAAAAACTACTGTGTGTTCTTAATTCGAACTCCCAAACCCTCCTTCCCCCCAATGAAAAAACTGCTAGAAAAATCTGTAAGTCGATCTCCCAACCATGAATCAAAACAGGGTATGCTTACCAAGCTACGCATTCCCCAACATATAAACTATATGCAATCTCCGCAATGGGATATATTCGCTTGCCTTTAGGCTCCAGGCGTAAAGAATAAAGGTCAAAGGTTTACTCTTTTGTGGGTATCCGAAACTCCGGAGGAGCCGCTATCCATTTGTATAACATTAGATGAATTTTTTGGATTAGTGTTCGTCTGGGTTTTGTTGACCACTTGCCATGTATGAAAAGTAGATTTTTTTTGTTCTTAAAAATATGATAAATTTGGTACCCAAATTACATGTTTATCAGCCCGATTGATGGGAACTCATCCAATCTGGCATTGCTGCAAACAAGACATCATCCACTCTTCTATTTTATATTATTTCGTTAGCCTGCAAATTGGACTGTTAAAGTAATGGAAATTAGAAATTGAATTGAGTTACTTCTCTATCTCGAAAATAGCTTAGGATACGAGAACTAGAAAGTTAGTATCCCGAATGGGCTATTTCCCTTTATTCTCCCTAAACATTGTTCCAAAATGAAGTTTATGTCTGATCAATGTTTGCTTAATCGAACTAGCTTTTATCATGGAATACAATTCACGGATGATGTCCTGGTTGGAAATTTAGACTTTATATCGCGGTCCTCCTGTGTACCCCTGTATGTAGAAAAATGTTAACATTTCACAAGAAGGCAATAACCAACTTTAGGAGAGTTAGCCATGAATATAAGTAATTTATGTTGAGAAATGAGAATTCTTTCGTAAATACTTGAAGGCAGACAAAAACAGGACATGATTTTTGAGAAACGTTTTACCTATTTCTACAAGTGTTTCTTAGGTTCAAATAAGGCATGGGTTTTCCTTTTGGGTTTTTTTGGGGGGTTTTGGGTAAGGTACGCGTTTATATTTTTAACTAAATTTTAATAATTTCTCGGGGCCTGCAACATTCGACCCAAACTGAATAAACTGCTTGTGGGAAGAAATTTAAATGAATTTCACCCAAAAGTATTCTCAGGGGTGATACCACGAAGGCTACGATATGTAGATTGCGTTTTAGATCAAAATATATGTCCAAAGCTGAATCCCGACATGAGACGAAAAAAAGAAAAAGTTTACTAGTGTAGTACCCCTATGGTAAATGTGATAAACTCATTCATGATCTGGATGATCTAGATGATTTAGACATCTTTTCTCGAGCTTTTCTTTCCTTTTCCTTTTTTTCTTTCCCTATTTACTATTTTGAAGCGGTCAGGCGTTTAAGCATACCTTAAAAATTGAAATTGACGGGGAATTACTCAAGGTAAGATCGAATCGATATTTTTTGGCATTGGGGCTTTTTTTGTAGAGCCGGTTGTTTCTTGCTGTATTTAATTGAATCATAAGAATGTAAAGCAAACATTATTAAATTTTCTAGACTGACTTTAAAAACTGTTTTGGGGAAACTTAGTTGAACAAAATTTATCTTGGCTTACCGTATAAACTGTTTTGGGGTACGTATTTTAAAAGAAAATAGGACATCAAAATTAAGGGAAACAAGGAATTAAAGTCAAATTGGAGTGGAATTGCTTACTCGAGGTAAGATGAAATCGCAATTTCCCCTAGCATGGCATATTTTTTTTCTTACTGTCTGGTGTTTGTCGCTGAATTTAATCGGATCCTAAAAAAACAAGATTAAAAATACTGAAAAATTCTCTAGTTGTGAAGTAGTGCTAAAAACTACAATTCGCTACACTAGAATGAAACTATCCTACCTCCAAATGTGCTACGAATCAAACTATCCTATGTCCAAAAATGGAAAAAATCGATTATTAGTCTATCTTGTGCTAAATTGTGTGCTGAATCCAAATTTTCAGTCAGAATTGGCCCCACGCCGCTAGAAAGCCTTTTTCTTTCTTATCCTATGTTGCAAATTTGCTTTTCTCACACCGTGAAACTATTCTATGTCCTTATTTAGACTTGGGCTAGTTTCAAGCAGTAAATTTTGATGAGTTGCAGGACATAGGATAGTTTGTCTGGACTTAGGATATTGCCATTCTAAAGTATCGATAGGTCTTTTTGGACATGGGATAATTTGATGGCAACGTTTGCCTTCACCACCATCAATATTTATAGTAAAGATTTGCAATTATGAAGGAAGAGTGAAGTTGCAAAATGAATA
Source organism: Artemia franciscana (assembly GCF_032884065.1). Taxonomy (NCBI): domain Eukaryota; kingdom Metazoa; phylum Arthropoda; class Branchiopoda; order Anostraca; family Artemiidae; genus Artemia; species Artemia franciscana. Next base: position 45,861,090 of record NC_088871.1, on the reverse strand, counting down.
GAGGAAGGATACTAATGGAACTAGCTAGAGAGAAAGCCAGGAAAGGTAAGAGAAAATTATCTGATTCTTATTCTTATTCCTTTTTTGTCTTTTCAATGTTACTATAACATTAGACAGTAGACCATTGAGGTATTGTGCTTTCCTTATATATTGTGGATTTCTTCAGGTCCCTTCTGGTGCACTCTGGCCAGTCACGTCAGCTCATTCCTGGGTAGAGCAGTTAACCACAAACCCTGAATTTTGGATACCCTATGCCAAACATTAGATATATCTATCATCTAACGCCGTATCATCTAAGCATAGGCATAGCCTATGCCTGACGCCGGATACACTATGCCAAACGTTGGATACCTGTTGGCACTCTAACCCTGACCTATCTCACTATTGGTGAAATCTGATTGGTTTATTTTTGAGCTTCAGTACTCATCAATACTTTATTGGCAACAAGTATCCAGCGTTTGGAACAGAGTATCCAGCGTTAGGAATAGGCCAGCGTTTGGCATATGGTATCTATACCAAATGCTGGATATATCCAACGTTCTGCAAAGAGTATCCAAAAATCAGGGATTTATGGCAGACTGGAGTGGAGTACCTAAATGTTTGGTAGCTGCCATGACTGAGCTATCCCCACCACTGGCACTGTGCCCACTGTAACTGAGGGATCCTATTTTACAATATCGTATCTACTGTTGCAATATTATTTGACCTTTCCACTAATACTGATAAGGTTTTACTGGTCAGACATAATCTCTTAGGTCAAACTTTACATCGTCCCTTCTGCCTGTTCACTAGCTCTACAGTGAGGAATATGAAATGGTTTATGTGACTACTAAAATGTACCGAACAACCTGTATTTCTGGTGGACAGTGGGGTTAATAGGTTCAAATGAGCCATGATTGCTCGGATGTTATAAAAGAGAGTGAGATTGTAGCTTGTAGCTCTAACAACTTCAGTTTAAATATTTTTTAGAGTAGGATTTATAGGTTTACAAGTCCATTAGTAGTTTACAAGTTTTCTAGAATTCCTGGATACAAGTCTTCTAGACTTCCTGGATACTGCCCGTTTATTTTATAGAGTTTGGTAGTATTAAGTGAACTGAACTGAATAGGCTGAATATTTGCAGCATATAAATAGTAAACATAAATAAATACAGTATTGTCAACACCTGTAATTCAGTGACATCAGATTTTCTCTAAACATCTAACGAGGCAACCTTTAAATCTGGCAACAACTTAAACAACATAAAAAGCTTATGTTATTTTATTTAACTCACTGTTGCTGCAGTTATCGGGGCTTCAACATTAGATTTGACTGCCCTAAAAAAAAACAGCATTTATGTATGACATTGCTGTAACAATTTTTTTTCTAGGTTCGGCTGTTACACCAACTACTGGCAACAACTCTGACTGAAACTCTAGCACTAATTACTTGAGTCACCCAGAAACCTCACTAAGTTACTCAGGAGAGTTGGGAGGAATGCTGTGGGCCATGACCACAGAAGCTGGCAGCTCGTTTGAAACGAATGAAACCCGTGCAGATTCACATTTGACAGTAGAGACTAGTCTGGATATGGAAATGATGTAGTGCATTTCTGACGCTCCTCATGTGTCACACACTCCTATTCTGAATCTTGACGTGCGCTTTCAAACTAATGAGCAAGGCTCTAGTGCAGATGTTTCTGCGCATAACGATTCTGACTTAGGTGCAAGCGAAGCTACCATTCAGGATGAATCCGAGAACTTTTGTGAGCTAGGCATTACTGGTGCTGCATCTGCTTTTGAACTAAGTGGAATAAAAGAGAATGGGAATGCCTCTGCTAATGAACGTAGTGGAATAGAAGAGAATGGGATACCTCTGCTAATGAACTTAGTGGAATAGAGGAAAATGGCAGTGCGTCTGCTGGTGAACTTAGTGTAACAGAAGAAAGTCCTACAACCCAGGGGAAGAAGAGGAAGAGAAGACCTTCCAGCTGGAAAAGATACATAGCAAAGAAGAAGTTGAATGCTGGCATCAAACACATTAGTAGCAAAGGAAAGACAGTGCCAGAAAAGACTATGAAAGGGCCTTGTAAGTGCAAGGTGATGTGTTATGAAAGAATTCGGGAAGAGACTCGAATACACATTTTCAGGTCTTACTGGGACTTGGGTAATATTAATAGACAAAGAAACTACATACTTTAGCAAGTTAGTCAAGCCAAGAAAAAAATCGTTCTAGGATACGTAAGAGCGATAATGATAATCATCAAGAAGGAACAGAGGGAAATAACAATGACACTGAAAAAGCAGAGAGGAGGGTGTTTTCAGTAGCGTATTGCTTGTGCATTAATTAGGAACCTGAGAAAGTCTGTCGACTGTTTTTCGTAAATACGCTAGGAATTTCTGAGCATATGGTGAAAACTGCGTTGAAGAAAAAAGTGCATGGTACGGGAGCTGCGAAAAGGGATGAAAGAGGTCGAAAAGAGGAATCCCGCAGATTCACCGATACGAGAGAACTTAAATCATGCAGGGAGCATATAAAACTTTTGAAAAAAGCCCCAAGCCATTACTGCAGAGATAGATCTAAATCTCAGTATTTGGAAGATGGGATCAAAAGTCATGCTCACCTTTATAGACTCTATCGAGACTTGTGCTTGGAAAAAAATCGACAAGCTACAAGATCCGATAAATACAGAGAAATTTTTCAGCATGAGTTCAATCTCAGCTTTTACCGTCCCAAAAAAGACTAATGTGACAAGTGTGTTGCGATGGAAAATGCTAGCCCTCAGATGAAAGAACAGTTGACTATACAGCACAGTGGGCGCATCAGAAATACGGAAGAAAGTAGAACGTCTATGGCAGAGGAACAAGAGAGAGGAAAGATGGACCCTGAAAGGATTATCATAGCGTGCTTTGACTTGCAAAAGGTCCTATAGTGTGCGTGTGGAGAATTTTCTTCTTATCACTATAAGTCGAAACTTCATAGTACAATCTCAGTATTTATAACTGCAGTACTCGCGAAGGAAACTGCTACATGTGGCATGCAGGCACTGCTAAAAGAGGTTCGTCAGAAATCGGGAGTTGTGCTTGCAACTTTATTGTGAGTATGGTAGAGAAAGGAGCAAAAGAATTCGTTTTCATAAGTGACAATTGCGGAGGACAAAACAAGAACAAGAACCTTGTTTCCCTTTATTTACACTGGGCCAGTAAATTTAAGATAGTAATTACTCACTTATATCTTGAAACCGGGCACAAGCAAAATCAAAACGATTCGGTTCATGCTGTCATCGAGAGATTTGCTAAGAACCAAACAGTGTATATGCCTTCTCATTGGTTCCAGATTGCAAAAAGTGCATGTTTGAAGAGTCCTTACAAAGTAAAGGAAATGGGAATCTCTGATTTCTATGATCTTGATAAGCTATGTAGAGAGACCAGTTATAATTTTAACGTCGATATCAACGGGGCTAAAGTGAACTTTACAGAAATCTGAGTGTTGAAAGTTGATTACACTTTGCCTGACATGATTAGTGTTCGGACCAGCTGGGCAGCTGAAGACATCAAGATGATTGAAACAATCAGGAGGTCAAGAAGGGGAAAGCTTCAGCGAAGAAGTCAGCTGGGTCGTACGATTTACAAAAGCTGTATTCTGGTCCAGTTCCAATTCGCGAAAGAGTGTAACGCGATATTCAAGATCTTTGTATAAAAAAATTGATTCCTGAAGCTTACCACCAGTTTTTCAGAGACCTTCCGTTCGACTGTTTAAAAGAAGGTTCTGCGGAGTTGGATGATTCTGATTAACTTTGTTTTATTTTTCTCTTTTGATACTTCGAATAGTAATTTTTCATTTTGTCATACTTTGAATATGAATTAAATTAATATATGGCGAAATATTTGATATAATACGGACATAGGATGGACTGTGCCTTCCTTCAGCATGGCTTCTCAGATCTGTAACTATTCTATGTCCAAAAATTGGACTTAGGATTGTCTCGTTCTGATCTAGATAATATGACTACCATCCTATATCCAGTTTTTTTGACGTTCTGACCTAAGTAGGTCAAAAATATCTTCACTAATACATAGCCAATACAAAAGAAACTCTACAGTTCGGTTGTTCCCCTATAACCTCTTTTTGAAGTACTGGAAAAATAATCTTAAAAACTTTAAATAGCTCTCCTGAAAAGTAGTGGTTTTGGACGTAGGATAGTTTGAATCGACGCCCATTTGGAGGTAGGATAGTTTCATTCAAGTGTAGCGAATTGCCATTGATTGTACCCCCGTTGCTCATCGAGACTAGAAATCTTTTGAGCAAACTGAAGTTAGATATAACTTTATTCTATTTGATTGAAAAAGAGAAACAACTGTAACCAAAATAGTTATGTTTTTCTGTCCCAGAGGTCTTTACATAGTCTTTTAAGCAACTTTTTGGATTGGCTCATGCCCCTAGCCTATTTCCAAGAAATATCACTTGACCTTAGACCTAGAAAAGTTATGAATACGGCTACGGCGCTCCCGGCAAGCGATGCGACCCCCTTGACCTGGGTATCGAGTAGTAAGCAAGCCAACGGCGTTCCCGGCAGGCGACGCAACTTCGAATATGGTGACGAAGTTGAAAAATCTACAAGCCATATCCTTGGGAAAACTATCTACAGTCATAAAACAAGCAAAATCAAGAATAACTATTGGTTGTTGGAACGTCAGATCCGTAAAACAAGAAACTACGCAAGCTCTCCTTGTCCATGAGATGGAGATGTACTATATTGACATATTATGCATTTCTGACACCAGAATCTCTGGTTCTGGGTCTACAGTAATTACAGCGCCCGAGGCGTTATACAACAGTTCCACTTTTTCTACTCTGAGTAAACGATTACTCGGGACCCCGTGGTGGTGGTTTCTTTATGAACCAAAGAACCAGAAACGCACTTCTTGAGTATGATCCTGTTTCTCCCCAACTGGCTAGGATTAGGGATCAAGGAAGCCCTGAAAACGTATCCATTCTCTCCGCATACGCCCCTACTCGTGATGCCACAGTTACTGCAAAGGATGAATTCTATTCGGAATAGCAACAACTGTCTTCTTCAGTTGCTGCACGAGACTACCTGATTATTGCAGCGGACTTCAACACGAGAGATGATTTATCTGATACCCCCCCCCCCCACAGGTCCTTTGAAAGTTCGGACTGTGGTATAAATGTAAAAATGCGCAAAGGCTGGTAAACTATGCTTTGATGAATCACCATATTTCAGCACAAGTTGTCCACCAGCTTTGGAGAAGTTCAGTAATAGACTCCCGCTCTTATAATGCTGCAGACACAGGCTCAAAATCAGAATATGACCAGAAACTAGTGCTTGCAAGAATACTACTTCGTCTTGCATCTCGAAGAAAGAATAAACCGAAAGCCCGAATCGACATTGGGAAGCTGCAAGATGAAGAAGTTTGGCGAAATCCAAATATGAGCTAACAAACCGTTTTGATGCCCTAAACTTAAATGAAGAGGAAACCCGCAGCTCTGAGAAAATATGGGAGACCTTCAAAAAAGTGATGAGAGAACACTGAAGAGATCCTAGGCCGAACGAAAGTGAAACGACACCAGAACTGTATCAGTAGTCGAAGAATGTAGGAAAAAGATGAGCGGCCCTAAACATATCACGAAAGAGTTGGTAGAGGCTGCATTGACAATATTTTTGCGCTCCGCCTCATTATCCAGCAGTTTGAAAGGTATAATTTGCCTCTCATTCTGATTTTTCCGGACTTCGTTTCCGCCTTCGATTTGATTACTCGCCAAACACTTTGGAAAATTCTTGAAAATTATGTAATACCCCTGAAATTTGTCGAAGTACTTAAAGCATATTAGAAGATTTCTGTGAGCTGAGTTCGAATTAACGGAGAAAAGACTGATGAATTTCTATTTGAGTTTGGGGTAAAACAAGGCTGCGTCCTGTCTCCAACTCTGTTTAATTACTGTATTGACTAGGTACATGAAAATGCACTATCTTCTCACCCAGGAGTTCAGATAGGACAGAACCTTTCACTTGGAGACCTCGAATACGCTGATGATGTCGCAATCCTTTCGGACCTAGAGAAAGCTCAAACTATGCTCGATGAGGTACTTACTTGGGCAGATAGCATTGGCTTGAAAGTCAGTACAAGGAAGACAAAATTTATGGCAATAATCACACTAATCCTATTTTATTAACTGTAAATCAAGTACACTTGGATCAGGTCAACAGCTTCACAAACCTTGGTTTCCAGCTTTGTACTTACGGCTTACCTGACGGCGATTTTCAATCAACAGTGATTGCAGAAAGAACAGACGGTCTTTGCTTCTCTTAGAAAACTGTTGTGGAACCGGCGTGAAACAATTGTAAGAATTAAAGTTCGAGTTTACCAGGCTTAGGTTTGAACAATCCTTCTTTATGGATGCGAAACTTGGTCAGTAAATCGACTACATGAAAATGCAATGAAGATGTTTGAGCATAAGTGTGTGCGTAGCATCCTCAGGTTAAATGTAAATGATCGCATATCAACGTGGATATACGACGAATTTGTGATATCAAATGATGCTTTGCCATCACGAACAAGAAGTGTCGACTGAAATGGTTGGGCCATGTCTTACGGAGGCCAACAGAGTACTTGCCTCGTCGAATCCTTCTAGCTGAACCACTTACCTCATGGAAGAGACGCCAAGGAGGACAGCGGAAAATCTGGTGGAACTTGGTTAAATTAGACCTTGAACCTATTGGGGGGTTCAGAAAGTTTGGTCACAGGTGGACAACTCAATGGCTCCCATTTGCAAAGCAGCTGGCATTACACCGCACTACTTGGTTCAAACTGGTCTCGAAGATCCTTGATACTGGGCAAGGTAGAAACGCCTGATCCCCGCCACAAGTAATCTAAATGCTATAATATTTTCATATACCTCTTGAGTTCGCAAGTCAAAATCATGGATTTAAAATCTGTTTCAAAGTAAAGTGAAAATGATTTTGGTGGTAAGACTTTCCCCGGTTTTCCTCCTAGTTTGGAGCAAAAACCTACGGTTTTACAACAATAGGAAACATTCTTGTGACAAGAACTCCGTTTCTCTGCGAAGTGCATGTCGTTATACATAAGAATATTTATATCTAGCCAAATCAATTGAAATGTTGACGTCAGTTCTTCTGTATGAATAATTAATTTACTCCTCATAATTTCTGTTTTTGTCCTGTGGTAGTGGATTGATATCCTCTGTGGCAATACGGAACCCAGGGATCGTAAAAAAAAGAACCAGCTACTGAATCGTCGATTTGAAACCCTATGCACCAGCAATGGCTCTAAAGGGTCTTAAACCTTTTTCTTATTTTGCTTTCTGTTCATTTTCATATTTCAATTCTTTAAATTTGTCGTACGATATTGTCTTGTCCTATTTTGTGCATGGATTTAGGGCTGTCATCCTTTAAGATAGGCAGAGCAGTAAGAATAGTGAAGTTGCGGGAAAGGGCTTTAAGTCCTTCTGAGCATTTGCTAGCAAAAGCTGCATGTAGGTATACAAGTAAGGGTCATGGACAACCTTAATTAAAAATTATCTTAAAGGACTGTGATTCATGTATGAATCAGACTTTATTTGTGTGGTTATAAATGAAACTAGGGCGAGGATAAGATTTGAGATAGAGTGAAAAGAGCTCTGAAGGTGGAAGACACTTTTAGGGGATCAGGAAATACATGTATGGCAGAATTTGATATTTGAAGTCATCCGTCTTTTAAGCTCTATTTTCGCTCAAAGGGGTATAGGGGCAGATCTAAAAGACTTTATGGCATCAAGAGGTTAACCTGTTTTGACTAGAGAAAGAAGCAAGTACATTGGATGATTTTTTCATAATAAAGCTCTTTACTCGTGGCCCCTATGTTGAGATAGTAATGAACTGTGTGCTCACCTCTTGGTACTTCGCATGTAATTAAAAAATTTGATTTATTTTTATCAAATAAGATTTGATTATTTCTAACATTATGTTTATTGCAACTTTATTAATAAGTAAGGCCTTTTTTTACATTGAGAAAAATGGGCTTAGGAAATTTAACTATAAGAAGAAATGCGGATAGGCTTGTTTTAAGTTTCTACTTCAGTATTAATCTGAGTTACATTCTTTATGTAATGTTATTTTATTCTAAAGTTTTTGCGGTTGATTCTTCTCAAAGAATACCCTATTCAAGGAAAATTGTAGAGATATATTAAAACCTAACATAAAAAAAGGTCATATAATAAGTTGAAACTAAAGAACTGGATTGCTATGAACGAACTATTGAAACCTTACTTCAGTAAAGCGACCATTCTACCTTTGTATGAAAAGTTAAACTGTAGTTCATGACATATCGTAGGTCTGTCTGTTCTGATGAAGAAGAAATAGAAAAAAAGAAGAAGCATGTATTATAAAAAAAAGAAAAGAATGTCTAACTCTTTCTCTTGCTTTCTGTCATGATTTTTGTTGTCTTAGAATAATTTTCAAAAATTGTGTTTTTTTTCCAGTGGGAAGTAAAAGTTGAGCGAGCACGTGAAGAGTTTGAAGCTATTTCACGCACAATCAAGCAGGAATTTGACCGTTTTGAGTTATCTCGCATTAAAGATTTCAAGCATGCATTTATATCCTATCTTGAAGCTTTGTTAGAATCTCAGCAAAAGGTTAGTATTTTTTTTTTTTCATTTCATCGTTTAGAAATCATCCCTGTATGGATACGTCCTCTCAGTTAAGAGAAAATAAAATCACAATAAGGGATTTTCAGTAAATCAACATTTTGTGCTATGGTAATCAATTTTTTTTAGGTTTGCTCTCACTATAGACGAAGTAAAACCGCCTTGCAACGATTTTGCTCATGATAAATGGTCAAATTCTTAGATACAAATTTTGGACTATTTAAAAAAAATGACAAATATAATATCTTCCTATTTGCTATTAGGGGATAGCCGAAGAAACTTAGGAGGGGACTCATTAGGGGATGTCCAACCAAAATTTTTCACAGGAGACGAAGGATGGCGGAGTCCAACTATTTTTAGGATGCAAGCTCCGGCGGATAATTTAACGGTCAATTACTGAAGGGCCAACCGTCCCTTTGGAGCAGGTTCAGTGGGACTTTTTTTTTCTTGAGTGAGTTTCCTCGGTGTATTTTTTTGCAAATCTTGGAGGCAAGGTTTCCAGTAGCCGAGCTTCCAAGACGATTTTTCCAGGAACAAGTTCTTCTTGGGATAGGCTTCCTCACAGTGATTTTTTCCTGTTCCCAAAACCTTTCAGGTCGATTCTTCCTGAGGGTGAGCTTCCCCGGGGCCAGTTTTCTGGAAATGAGATTTTCCAGGGTCGTTTTTCAGGAGGAAATTTTCTGGGGCAATGTTCTTTTTATGTTTCAATTGTTGGTTTTGTTAGATAAACGGGTTGGGTCCTAAATATAATATTATTGCTTCAACAAACGCGATTTTTGGCTAATCAAATATTGTTATTGGACATTTCCAAGATATCTTTTAAACGGCTCGTGGTAACAATCTGTAAGTAAGGAGCGATTCGGCCTAAAAGAAACCAAAACTAAAAAAACACAATTTTGATAAAAATACAAGGAAAGAATTGAATTTTTATGCTGATTACAAATATATAATATTCTTTGAGTTTCATGTTACCCATCAAAAACTACGTGCTTTAGCCGTGCAGAAGATCAAAGCCATACAGAATTTTCATCCATATGAACAATAATACGCCTCTCCGTCAACCCGAAATTATGCTGTAAAAACATAATTTAGGCCTTTTTCAACAAAACTTCTGTTACTCGACAATTTGAATAAAAAATCAAATTTTATCAACAATTTTAATTACAATCCAACATTTCAATTCTCAAGCAGACAAGCGGAAAAAGCAGGACGCAACCGATTCATTTACAATTATAGATATATACCCTTTTCAGCAATAAATTGGGGGTTTATGGACTGGTAGTTTACATCATATCTTGGTTAGGCCTGGGCATGGTTTGAAAAACGACTAGAAAGTCAGTTGAAAAAAACAAGTTTTTTCAACTAAAGGATCAACATCCAAGCTTTAAACGAACAGAATCATTTCGCATATGAGGGGGGCTATCCCATTCTCAACCCCTCGCTCTTTAGGCTAAAGTTTGAATTTGTGTCCTATTAATTTTAAAAAAAGGCCGCTAAAACACAAGGGCTGTTGAATTGGAAATGTATATTCAAGTTTAAGGGATCTGTGGCTTATTTGCAGTAAATTATGTGGAGCTCTTACACAGACAGTGGATCCATCATTTTAAGAAGGGTGGCCGACTGGAATATGTCGGAAATCGACTGAAAAGGCCGCGCCTTCTAAAAAAGAAGAAACACAACACCCTCAGTCGTTATTGGGATACTGCTGAGATGTCTTATTGGTAATTTGCACGAACACAGTGCATTTTGATTTAGTCTTAAGGAAACATTTAGTTTTTAAACATAATGGGCAAATTGCATTACTGGTGGATGCTGGATTAGAACTGATTTATTAACAATAAAGTCTTCAAGTATCTACTGTTCTACTGTAACTTTTAAACCGACTGAATATAGAATTAATTTAAAAGTATGTTGAGTGAGATGGGCTGGGATGAATAGGACTTAATTTTGTCTTTGCTGACGCCAAAGGACTTTGGCAATGAATACTCATCAAGATAATGAATAAGCTGAAATAATATTTAAGACTCAGAATATTTGCGCAGTCAAAAGATGTTGGCATATACTCCCCTCCCTAGACGGCATTTTTTTCTCTCAGCTGAGAGGTTAGTAATACCAACATATAAGTATATATGGACAAATTTCTAGTCTAGAACTTCGATGATTTTTAGCTGGAGAGATTCCTATCAAACAATTCGTGGTAACGGGCTGTAGTAAGGAGCGACCCGGCTCAATGGTAACCAAAACTCTAGAAAACAGGATTTTAATATTAATAGATACCTCAAAAAAATCGGATTTTTATGTTGGTTTTAAATATATAAGTTTCATCAAATTTAATCTTACTCATCTAAAGTTACGAGCCTGAGAAAATTTGCTTTATTATAGAAAATAGGGAGAAACACCCCTTAAACGTCATAAAATCTTAACGAAAATCACACCATCACATTCATCGTATCAGAGAACCCTACTGTAGAAGTTTCAAGCGCCTGTCTACAAAAATGTGGAATTTTGTATTTTTTACCAGAAGACCAATCACGGGTGCGTGTTTATTTGTTCTTTTTGTTTGTTTTACTTCGTACAGAAATTACTCCGTATATGAAAGGGGTCGTTCCCTCCTAAACGTCCCGTTCTTTACGCTAAAGTTTTTTTTATTGTTTTAAAAAGTAGAGTTTTGAGAAAGGGTCAAACTTTAGCGTAAAGAGCGGGGCGTTTAGGAAGGAACAACCCCTTTCATATACGGAGTAATTTCTGTTCGTAATGTCGCTCCTTACTTTCAGTTGAAAAAACTTGTTGTTTTTTTTAATTTATTTAACAAATTTAAGCAACAAGTGAATTAAATTAAACTGAAAACAAATTAGGCTTGGGTGGATTACCATTGAGTCCAGATAGTCACCATAGAATTTGATATACACTTATTTGAAGATAGCCATGCTTGAATATTTATCATCGAATATTTTTAGGGATAAGATTGATCTATATCTAATCGTGGGGATATTTAAATGAAATTTTATTGGAGAACCATTTTCGTAAATGTACTTATAAACATATAAAAAAAATAATTCTGCAGCGATAAGACTTGAATTTTTTTTTCTGCCTTGGCCTAAAATTAATATTGACTGATATCTTATGTCGCGAAGCATCAACAGAAATACCAAATTTCCTACTTAAAAGATAGCAAAAGCTAAAGCAAAAGATTGCAAAAGGCTTGATTTTCTTAGAATGAATGTATACAAATTGCAAGGCTGTAGCCAGGAAATGTTAGTTTGACCTGCTCTAACCTAAAATATGAAAAATAGCGCACAAATACATACTTGCCTTCTGCTTATTTATTGTAAAAGACGATTTTTGTGGTTGAGTACCTGCCGCCAGAATGATATGCCTCTCTGTGAACAAATATACACAAAGCATTGTTATAACAGTCAGAAAATAGAAATCAAAAAATAGAAATAGAAATCAGAGAAAATTCAATAGAAAATAGAAGTCACAAAATAGAAAATAGAAATGTGGTGCAAACAAAGGGTGTTAACCCTCTGATCCCCTCTCCCAGTTACAACTATGCCCAATACTATGACCAATAATCTTAGGTTTAGTCAGGTCAACGTTTGATGATGACGTTCAACATTTTTCTTTAAAGCACATTGCCTCGTCAAGTTGAAATCTATGGAAAAAAAAGAAAAAATCTGATGGCAGTGATGTTGCCCCTTGCGAAGAAAGCTATGGTTTATTTTGGACTTTTTTCTTCAATGAAATGAAACGGTTACTAATACGTTCTATTAGACGTTCAACAAGCATTTTTTTTTCGTTTCGTTTCGTTTCCATTTTAATTGTTTATAGGCCGTGACACATTTAGAAGTGTTTTCTGAACATACTAAATAGATTCGTTCGAAAGTTGTAAGAAACATTATTGTCTTTAGAAAACTGTCAATCTTAAGGCCGTGATTAAGTGAACTTGAAAACATCGAGCTTCAGAATTGAAGTAAGGTTACCCTTCTGTCTTTTAATTCTCTAGAGATCGTCGATTGTCAAAACTTCAAATAGCACCAATTATCAAGTCTTGTCAAAGGTTTTGATTGACAGCTTCCTTAGGTGAGATGCTTCAGCCGAGAAATAATAATATATTTGACAGTGTCTTGCAAAGCTTGGTTACCGACCAAGGGAAATTAGAAAATGAGCAAAAGAGCACTATCATTCTCAAGCACAAAATGCCCATGTATATGCAACTGTGACGGCATGCATAGAATGCATTTTAAAATTTATTGTTTTTTCCACTTTATTTCCTAGGGATAGGCTATTTAAAATACCTCATTTCATTAATTCGAAACTAAACAGCGAACTTAGTTGAAAGCTTTCTTCGAGGATTCTTAGAAAACCAAAGTTTTCTTACAAATTAAATTAAAAAAAAAATAAAACTGAAAGTAAGGAGTGACATTAAAACTTAAGACGAACAGAAATTACTTCGTATATGAAAGGGACTGCTTCCTCATGAACGCCCCGCTCTTTACGCTGAAGTTTTTTACTGTTTTAAAAAATAGAGTTAAGAGGAAGAGTCAGACTTTAGCGTGAAGACCGGGGCATTGATGAGGAGACAGCCGCTTTCATATATGAATTAATTTCTGTTCGTTTTATGTTTTAATGTCACTCCTTACTTTCAGTTAAAAACACTTGTTTTTATTTAATTTAATTTCTTAACGTTTTTTAATCAATGCATGTTTTGATTTATGCTCTCCACAGATGAATAATTAAAACGAAATTTGGGTATTTATTTTTTTGGCTAAATGGGTTTCTCATAGTTTTGACCAAACGATTTTGAGAAAAAAATAGGAGCGGGGAAGGAGGTATAGTTGCTCTCCGATTATTTGGTTACCTGAAAAGGCAACTAGAACTTTTAATTTCTTACGAATTTTTTTATTAGTAAAATTATTAGTAAAAATAAATTTTACTAGTTAAAGACATACGTAACTTACAAATTAGCTTACGTAAGGAACTTCTGTATTCTCACATTTTTATTACATATATGAGGGGGGCTCACCCCCTCAACAGTACCTCCCTCTTCACACTAGAGCTTAAATTTTGTCCCGATTTCTTAAGAATGACCCCTGAATTACAAAAGCCGTAGAATAAATAGTTGAAATTCTAAAAATACTTTAGCGTAGAGAGCGAGGTATTAGGAGGAGGTGAGCCCCTCATATGCGTAATAATTTCTGTTCCTTTTAAGTTTTAATGCTGCTCCTCACTTTCAGTTGAAAAAACTTTGTCATATTTATTTTTTCATTGTTGTTTTTTTAATAATAATAGGAAATCCTGCGCTCCCTTCATGGAAATTTTCTTCCTCCATGAAAAGTTTCCCCAGCATATCCCTCTCTTCTCAACCCTGCCCCAGACCAAATGAAAACGCCCCTGAAGACGTCTGTACACTTATAAGGATTTAGTTATAAGGATTTCCGACTACGCTGAATAAAATGGCTATCTCAGAATTTTGATCCGGTTACTTTGGAAAAATAATTAGCGTGGGACGGGGGCCTAGGTGCCCTCCGAGATTTTGGTCACTTAAAAAAGGCACTAGAACTTTTCATTTCCGTTAGAATGAGCCCTTTTGCAGCATTCTAGGGCCACTGGGTTGATACGATCACCCCTGAAAAAAAAACAACAAATCAACACGCATCTGTGATCTGCCTTCTGACAAAAAATACAAAATTCCACATTTTTGCAGATAGGAGCTTGAAATTTCTACAGTAGTGTTCTATGACTTTTAGGCAGATCACGGATGCGTGTTTATTTGTTTTTTTTTGTTTTGTTTTTTTTTCCAGGGGTGATCGTATCCACCAAATTGTCCTAGAATGTTGCGAGAGGGCTCATTCAAATGGAAATAAAAAGTTCTAGTGCCCTTTTTAAACGACGAAAAAAATTGGAGGGCACCTAGGCCCCCTCCCACGCTAATTATTTTCCCAAAGTCAACGGATCAAAATTCTGAGATAGCCATTTTATTCAACGTAGTCGAAAAACTTTATAACTATGTCTTTGGAGACGACTTACTCCTCCATAGTCTCCGTGGGAGGGGTTACAAGTTAAAAACTTTGACCAGTGCTTACATATAGTAATGGTTATTGGGAAGTGTACAGGTGTTTTCAGGAGAATTTTTTGGTCGGGGAGAGGGGTCGAAAAGAGGGGGATATACTGGGGGAACTTTCCATCGAGGACTTGGTCATGGGGGAAGAAAATTTCCATGAAGGGAGTGCAGGATTTACTAACATTATTAAAAAAAAAAACAATGAAAAAATATATATGAAAAAGTTTTTTTTCAGCTGGAAGTAAGGAGCAGCATCAAAACTTAAAACGAACAGAAATTATTACCCATATGAGGGGCTCACCTCCTCCTAATACCTCGCTCTTTACGCTAAAGTATTTTTAGTAATGTCAACTATTTATTCTACGGCTTTTGTGATTCAGGGGTCATTCTTAATTAATTGGGCCAAAATTTAAGATTTAGTGTAAAGAGAGAGGTACTGACGACGGGGTGAACCCTCTCATATGTGTAATAAAAATATGAGAATAAAAAATTCTTCACGTAAGCTAGTTTATAAGTTACGTATATCTTTTACTTATAAAACCATTCGTAATAAATTAAATTTCTAGTTGCCTTTTTTTATTAACCAAAAAATTGGAGGGCAACTAGGCTTCCTCCCCCGCTCTTTTTTCCCAAAATCATTCGATCAAAATTATGAGTAAGCCATTCAGCAAAAAAAAAAAAAAATTCAAATTTTGTTTCAATTATTACTCTGCGGAGAGCCAAAATCAAAACATGCATTTATTCAAAAACATTCAGAAATTAAATAAAAAAACAAGTTGTTTCAACTGAAAGTAAGGAGCGACATTAAAACTTAAAACGGACACAAATTACTTCGTATATAAAAGGGGCTGCTTCCTCATCAACGCCCCGCTCTTTACGCTAAAGTTTTTTACTGTTTTAAAAAGAAGAGTTGGGAGAAAGAGTCAAACTTTAGCGTAAAGAGCGGGGCGTTGATGAAGAAGCAGCCCCTTTTATATACGAAGTAATTTCTGTTCGTTTTAATTTTTAATGTCGCTCCTTACTTTCAGTTGAAAAAACTTGTTTTTTTATTTAATATATTTAAAATCAGCATTAAAATGCGATTCTTTTGATGTAGCTATTGGTACCAAAATTCCATTTTTTAGAGTTTCGGTTACTATTGAGCCGGGTCGCTCTTTGCTACAGTTCGTTACTACGAACTGTTTGATGAAGTTGGAGGACAAGCAATATAAACAAAGGTATTTTATTTCAAATGACAATACAATTAAGTATGTAACTACAAAGAAGGATAGAATGTAAGGAAAATGAATTTTCCTGTTACCGGTACTAGACGATTAATCTTATAAGTACGGCTCTTGTATTGGAACCCCCTGTGGAACTTTGGGATCAAAGCATCAATGAAGAATCCTTTCAGCTTGGGAAAAATCTTTTCGGTCCAAAAGCCTGGATTGCGGTCTATCTTTTCAATGTAGAAGTCTTTCTGGGTAAAAATCATGAAAAAGCAAGTATATAGCTGAGCACATTCAAGCTGACTGATTGTACTTGGTAAAAGTAGTCGTGGCCTCGTTTGGGGTTGACCAGTCCATTCTTTCCAACTTCCATGCAATAGTCCGCCTTAGACTCTTTTCGGTTCTTTATCCACTAGCCTATCCCCAAATTTCTCGCAGTTTCGCAGTTCCATACCTCGCTTTGATTTAATTTTCCCCATGATTTCGGCTTTGTGTGCATAACTTTCCTGAAGGCTCCTGTCTATTTCTCATTTCTATGTTTCTTCATTGCATTGAAATAATTTATGAAAATTTCACACTATTAACAAGCAGCTGATTATTCCAGCTTGTCATTTTCGTCTCTAGGGGTTGTTATCGGCGATCTGAAACGATTCTTTATGGCAACCGACTTGTAAAAATTTCAGGTAGCTGAAAATATTCTAGGGGACTGTTAGAAAACAGGAAAATACATCAAAAAATGGTTCCAATCATCTTATAGGTTATTGTCTTCTGCACATGATAGTACCAATTTTGTTCCAAAAGCAATATCCTTCATAGAGTACACTTGTGAAAAATCCCTAGACATTTTCTAAGATTTCTAAGCAATTAGAGGAAATAGAACAAAATCCTTTCAAACATTTTGTAGCATCTTCAAGAAGCTATGGCCTGATATTAAAAGCGGCATCTTCCGCCAATGAATACTTGAGTACTTTTTAAATATAAATTTTCAATTTAACATGGGATTTTCGAGTTCCATCAGTTCACTTAATCACCCCCTTAACAATTCGATGCTGGAGGTAATTAGGATTTATATTTAGAGCCATAAAGACCACAAAGAATTGACAAATTACATCTAGATATACGAAAATTTAAGAAAAAAAGTCGTGCAAATCGTGAAGCTTAGAGAAAGCTAGTATGAATGCTCGGCACTGCTGATTACTTTTGACTGTCTCAAGAAATTCTGCAGCTCACTTCAAATTCAAATAGTGTTGAACATAAATAAAATTTTATGCGGAATTTTATTGACACACTATGTAATAATAATAACTGAAAGATTAATATCAATTATAAAAATTGAATGACCTATTAAATGATAATAGAAAAATAATATTAAGAGTAAAATAGTAAGCATTTGTATAAGGAAAACTGTAGTTTGGTTTTATTTAGTTCGTTTTACCATATGACTCTTAAAAATAACTTCAACGTTTTTTTTGGAACACAAAGAGTGCACCATAGGCAGCGCAATAGTGCTGCCTAAGTACAGAGCGATGTGGGCACTATGTGTTTATTTTTATTTTTTTACATTTTCACCAGGGCACTTCGTATCAAAGAGTTGGTGTAGAAACTTTGAAAAAGGCTCATTCGATTTGAAATTGAATGGGCTAGTACCCTTTTAATAGTCGAAAGTGATTGGAGGCAGCTGACCCCCTCCCTCGCCCACCATTTACCTAAACACGTCCAATCAAAATTTTGAGACAGTCCTTTTGTTCAGAGTAGCTAAAATATCTGGAAATTATGTCTTCAAGGATGACAACCTCCCTCCCAAGGCCCTCAGGGCAAGGGTTGTAAGTTATGTCCTGGGGGTATATGAAATCTATAAAAAGGGTAGTGGTATGAACTTCGGAGGGGGTTAATTGGATTGCCAATCAGAATTTCTAGTGCCTTTTTAAGATTCAAAGAGATCTTTTTTCAAAAGATTCAAAGAGAAATTTTAAGATGGCCATGTTTAGTCGTAGAAACATTGAAAAAGGCCCATTCGCTTGGAAATTGAAAGGGCTAGAACCCTTTCTAATAGTCAAAAGTTATTAGAAGGCAACAAGTCCCCCCCCCCGCACGGCCATGAATTTCCAAAACACATCTCATCCAAATTTTGAGAAAGCTATTTTGTTCAGCGTAGTTGAAAGATATGGAAATTACGTCTTTGAGGATGACAGCCTCCTCCCCGACCATCAGCCCTAAGTGCAATTATGCAAATAAAAATAATGGAAACGGTGGTGGTATACACTCCGGAGGGGGCTCATTGGATTGGAAATCAGATTTCCAAGTGCCCTTTTTAAGAGTCAAAGTAATCAGGGGCATCCCTCCTCCACACGTCGCATTATCCCAAGTACATCTAATAGAAATTTTGAGATAGCCATTTGTTCAAAAATAGTCCAAATTGAGTTCCCTTTTAAGAATTCCCTCTTAAAATAGTTCCCTTTTAAGAGTCAAACATGATGGAGAACAACTAGCCCCCCTCCCTGCCTGAATTCCTCTTTTCCCGAAAAGCATTCAATTGAAATTGTGAGATAACTATTTTGTAACGAATAGTCCAAAAATCATATTACAATGTCTCTAGGGTAGACACAATCCTTTGGACCCCGTGGGCAAGGGCTGTAAGTTATGCCCTGGGGAATGTAAGGTTTTTGAGGAACGGTTGGTCGTATAAACTTTGGGTCGAATGGAGCTCATTTGATTGGAAGTCGTAAATTTTAGTGCCCTTTCTAAGAGTCAAAAGGGAATGAAGGGCAATCATCCCCCACCCCCAAGCCTATCTTTCCACAAAAAATATCGTGGAAAGACTTTCCACGAAATTTTAAGAGAGCTATTTTGTTCAGCATTGTTGAAAGGTCCAGTAATTATGTCTTTGGAGATGTCAACCTCCCACAGTCCTCAGGACAAGGGCTATAAGTTGGGAATTTCGTTCATTCTTTACACATAGTATATGTTATTGAGAAATGTATGCATATTTGAACTTTACTTTCCAAGAAGACAAACGGTATTCAGGTGAGCCTCTCAGAGAATGTTGAGGGGAGTGTTGAATTAAGTCAAAACACGTTATGTGTATGCGGATTGTTAAAAGGGTGTAACGCAGGAATAACTGAGTATATTAATTTGGAATATTCAGGAAATGATAAGAGAGATGATCAAAAGGCAACATATGCATGCTACCAATACTACTATGACTACTGCCACACTAATCCATTTACAGCATTGAGGGGGAAATATGAACTAGATTAAAAGAGCCTATGTGCATATACACTGACATAAAAGCGTATCTCGAGGATTGATCGGGCACTAAGTTTGAGTTTTCAGAGAATGCTTTAATTGGAAGATCATCTCACAAAAAGGTAATATCCGAACACTACTGCTAATACTACGGTTACTGCTACATTTACAGTTACTACAACTACAACTACTACTACTTTTATTGCAACTACTAGTAAGGCTAAGAACATTGAAATGAAAATTTCAAGAAGTATAAGGTCATTCAAGTTATCAAAAGTACATATCAGCAATGTCATAGTAATGGCTACTTGTATTAAGTTGAAACTTCCAGGACTTGATGAGAGGGATGTTCTACTTATCAAAAGGCAATATATTAATACTACTGTTGTTAGTAGTACAACCGCTATTCAATACTATTACTAGTAATATCAATCCTACTACTGTGACTACTGTCACAACTATCCATAATTTTCAAATAATTTTCAAGGGGGAAGGGAATTAAATCACAGCACACTGCCTGTGTGCAGGTTATCAAAAGGGTGTAACAGCAATATATTAGGAAGTTTGGTGTGTGAAGTTTAAACTAACAGGGTTTGTTGTGAGGGATGTTGAACTAAGCAATAGAAAATATTTCCATCCTAATGCTACTGCTTCTACTCATACTATTACTACTGTTACTATTACTGCAACTTCCATTACTACTACTTCCACTAGAGTTTAGGCTAATACAGTTAATTCTACTGATACTATTGCTACTGCTATTAAAACTGGGGATATTAAGGCGGAAAATTTGGGGAATATAGAAACTGTAGAGAATTAATTCGAAACACACTTACCCTACACAGGTTGTTAATTTGATGCATCAGAAATACCTCAAGAACGGTTTATAGTATTAAGCTGGAACTTCATCGTCTTTTGAAGGGGATGTTGAAGAAACAAAAGGTGCTATGAGAGTACTGCGACTAATGCTGCTACAATTATTGCTACTGCGCAAGCTAAGGATATTAAAGTGAAGCTCTTAAGGAACATTCTGGCGGATGTTGAAGTAAATCAAAAGAAACTATGAGCATGTGGACTTTCAAAAAGGTGACAGAGCAATATCTGAAGAACAACTTATATTATTAAGTTAGACCTTAAAGGATAAGTTGTGAGGGATTTTGAACTAGCTAGAAGGCACTATGTGTATTTTTAACACTACCACTAGAGTTAATGTTACTAATGACGCTAAGGGTATTAAGGTGAAACTTATTGGAAGCGTTTAGGAGGAGCTTCAATCAAACGAAACAAACTGTATTCAAGCAGGTTTTCAAAAAGGTATATAAGCAACATCATAGGCAGCACCTCTGTATAATAGCTAGAAATATCATTGAAAATTTTAAAGGAGCTTACTCGATTCAAAATTAAAAGTTCTGCTGCGCTTTTTAAGAGTAAAAAGAGATTGAAGGTCAAGCAGCTCTTATCTCAAGCTCTTTCATTTTCCAAACGCATCCAGTCAAAATTTTGAGGCAGCCATATTGTTCAGAATAGTAAAAACGGTCGAGCAAAAATACAGTAATATAATTGGCCCATTATACCTTAAACCCCATTGTTGCTTTGAACTAAATCAAAAGGTATTATGTTTTGGGTAGCTAATAAGACACCTCAGAATATATCGAGAGCGAGTGGGGGAATTGAATTGAAACTTTTTGCCTACCACAATTACTATTTCTGCTCTTACAATTTAAGTAACAAAAAGATTGTAAGTGTATCCAGGTTGTCAAAGAGCATAGATAGAATCTTTTGGGAATGATATTAAGTCAACTTCAGGAGTTATTCAATTAAATTAAAAAATACTGTTAGCGTCAGGATTAAAAATTGTTCAAAGAGTATATGTCATACAAATAGAAACCCAAACTATGGATTCTTGTATAAAAAAAAACTGGAATGATGAAAAAAAATACATTAAAAAGACTGTCAATAAAAAACGAAAAAAAAAATTAATTTGAAAACTTTTTCCACAAAAGAAGCTTTTCAATGAAAAATAAAGAGCTCTATTAAGCCAAAAATGAGCAGAAATAAAGTAAAATAATTCTCCAAGCGTAAAACTGCCACAAATCACTAAAATAAATAATAAAATAATCACAATAAATAAACGAAATTAAAAAAAAAGCAGAAATTAACATGATTAGGGCGGATAACCCCCCTTGTCTTCTTGACACCAGAATATAATTTGCGCTTTATTGAAAACAAAATACGTTTTAAATGTTTTCACTTGTTTTACTTTCATAAATAAAAAATTATCAAAACTTTAGGGAATAAATATCAGTATATGTCAATTAGACTGATAATCCACGGTTTTTTTCAGTAAAGCACAAATTATGTTCAGGTATTGAGAAGGCATGGCAGCTATCAGCCTTACTCTTGTTAATTTCTGCTCGTTTTGAGTTTGATTCGGCTTTGAGTTTGATTGAGTTTGACTGTAATTTCTTTTCGTTTTGAGTTTAATTGATTTATTGATTCTGGTTCGTGGTAGTTTTACGCTTAGAAGATTATTTGACTTTATTTCCGCTTCTTTTTTTTGGCTTAATGGAGCTCTTTATTTTTTTTTTTAAATAATTCGTTCAAAGGTGGCAAGAATGTGTCAATTTTTTAAGATAGTACGGTTTTTTAAAAACCATTTTGTGAGCTTCAGCGTCGGCTGACCGTCACAAGGACAAAGGGCCCATTTACAAATTCTTCAATGGGAGTAGCCATCATCAAGAGGGATGTTAATAATTTGTGATTTGACTGTGAAATTTGACTGAAAAGACAATGAACTTTAATCCTTTTTATCTACGATCTTGTCAATCAAATTGAGTGACACTACAGGGAAATCCCACAGTGGCCAAATTGTTCAAATGATAATTCCTTTCAGCTGACTTTTAGCGTTTCCCTACCAGGCATGCTAGAACTTTTTAGGAATTGCCCTTTCGTTAACTAAAAAAGAAAATTTTGCTCCATTTAGTCAAAAAAACTCACTCTTTCTGATGATGCAAATTTCGTTAAAACTGAATCTCTGATTCAAAACGCGAGAAGTTGAGATTTTTACGAAATTAAGTCACGGCTTTTAGTTTTCTATCATTTTTTTTTTATCTTTTAAGCCGTGCAAGCTATGGTAAGACCACCCAATAGTTTGGCCGCACACACTGAAAAAGTTTATAATGAATTTTTTTTAAGTTTATACCTTTAAAGCCCCGTATCGGCCTTAAGGAAGCTGTACATTTCACGGCTATTATACTGTTCATCAGCCCATCCTGATTTTTAATTTGGTCTTATACTTTTAGTGTTGATGTTAAGCTGCTGTGTGCTCTATGACATTCTGTGATTCATGCTCATACGGTTAGGATTCTTGGGTTATAGCTTCTGTTCAACTTAGAAGAAGATTTATGTTATGCTATTTACTTGTCTTTTTATCTCTTCAAAGGCAAAGTTTATGTTTGATATATTAAATTCCGTGGTATCTAATCGATTTGTTAATGTTTTCGTAACTGTTATCCAATGTAATATAACTAGACTTAAAAGCAGTGGCAGTTCTGGCCTCTCTTGCACCTGGGATAAATCCTGATTAGCCCCCCGCCCTCTGTCCCCCACAAAATTTTTGTGCAAGATTTCAACGAAATTTTCACTTATTAACAAAATTGTTTTTAATTTATTAATTAATAATTTATTGTTTTACTGTTTTTAATTTATTATTCGAATTATTTAATTATCGTTATCGTATGATTTTCACTTTTGTTAATTTTTACTTTATTTATTGATTGTTTAAATATTAATCATTTTTATTCACTAACTGCGCCCTCAACTTTCTTTTAATGAAAATAGAATTTTAAAAATTACAAAATCATTATAACCGTTAGATTATTTATTTGAAATTTTGCGCCCCTAATATTTCTGCATTCGGGGTAAATGGCCCCTCTGTCACCCCGCTAAAACGCCTCTGATTAAAAGTCAGTTCAGAAGATCATTAACAGTAACTACATGCCCTGAGTTTTCTTGGTGAAATGTTTTGCCTACTGTGTGGAGTAACTAAGTGGCTGCTTACCTCGCGGAGTGCTTAGAGCTATTGCCTGAAACATTGAAATGTGTGATTACATCTATCTATTTTTCTGAAACTGTCTTTCATGTAGTTTAGAAGCATTTGTGTTACGTTTAATTCTTTGAATTAATTTTTGTCTTTAAGCATTATTGAATGTGTATAGCCATGGATATTATAGTATTTCTGGAGTGTACTGTACAGGCTCAAGCATTAGGACTTTTTAGTCTTTTCTTTATTAAGTTTCTTACCCCGATAATAACGAATCTCACTATCTTGTTCTCTCTCTCTCTCTCTCTCTCTCTCTCTCTCTCTCTCTTTCTCTCTCTCTCTTTCTCTCTCTCTCTCTCTCTCTCTCTCTCTCTCTCTCTCTCTCTCTCTCTCTCTCTCTCTCTCTCTCTCTCTCTCTCTCTCTCTCTCTCTCTCTCTCTCTCTCTCTCTCTCTCTCTCTCTCTCTCTCTCTCTCTCTCTCTCTCTCTCTCTCTCTCTCTCTCTCTCTCTTGCATTGTTTAAAATTCTTGGTTTTTTAGCTTGTGAAGCAGTGGGAGGACTATGCAATCCAAGTGAAGCAAATCGAATAAATATGTTTATTTCTTGACTACATTCCAATCGCGAGCTGGTTGATTTGAAATTGGTTATTCATATAAACTAACAAGATGTGGATGCACACATTGCTGGTTATTTAGGACCCACAAAAAATGGTTTAATTCTTTTTCGCAGTTGTATTTTTATTGCTATTTTTCTCTTGAAAGGCGTGTTCCTATTTGTTTGAGATGTTTGAAAAGAGTTGTATGTTATTAACAACTTCCAATAAATGCATATAGTTGTTACTGCGTTTGTTATACCAAATATAAGATTTATATAATGAGGAACTCTCTAAAGTTTTATTGACTAACCAGCATTTGAATTTAAACAGATAGTTCTAGCCTTGCTTTTGTGGATGCGGGTTACATATAGACATATTGTAAGAAAAAAAAATATTTCAGCGTTCTACCTTCAAACCCGAATGATTTAGATTCATTTTTGATTTTAAACTTTGTAGCTATAAAGTTTGTATTTGGGTGTTAGTCTTGATTTTTTTGAATGTTTTTCTTCTTTTTCTTACTTGATTTCATAAATGTAAGTGAAAACTGTTCCAGATTATTTTTTAATCCTCCCCACTAAATCCATAGCTGCACAGAACGTAGTGTAAAATTTAAAGTGAAGCGTAGGAGGGTTCAGCCCGCCTCCTCCTGTCCACTGTATTTGTCTCTTGCCGAAATCTGATTTCGAAATCCGAAATCTTTTGATTACTGTGGGTTTCTGGTATCATAACGTATAAATAAAGATAAGATAAAGCCTATGTTTAGAAAACAATCACTATAAAGTCTCCCTTGCGAAGGGAGTTCGCTAAGGGGGGCTAATCGTGCAAATGTGTCAAGTAAATTAATCTTTGTGTTTACTCCTGGGTGTTTATGTTTTGGTAAAAATTACATTTGGAAAGAGAATCACATTGGATATTTGTCAAGATTCTTTTAATCAGATTTTGCGATTAACTCTGATGTTCAACTAACCTGAATCAAAACTCACCGGCTGCTACCGAAACCTTACTTAATATAACTGGAAAGTGATTATAAGACCTAGCCAATCACCTGAGACTACATAACGGGTAGCTGAAGTCAATGTTTCTCCAGAGCACTTTTATAACCGAAATCCAGCTGGTTTCCAATGATCACAAGAGTGTTTACCCTGTTTAATTGATTGCTGAGGAATCGGGTTGAAACTTTCAGGAAAATTTATATTTCGTTTCCGATTATATTTGGTATTTAGTTCATTTCCTGTCATCACAAGAGTATTTACCCTGTATTGCCTGATGACTGGGGAATCGAGTCGAAACTTTCGGGTAGAGTTTAAAACGGGAGGGGGAGGATATAGGGGGCCCATAATTTAGTGTTTGGGAGAAGGGGGTAAAATGTTTTTCCTTTGAAAATATTTTTGAAGAAGTCGATTTGTTTGAGACAAGACAAAAGAGTATATGGCCGGTCTTTTTGTTCATTTTTTTGTATGCCTGTCGTTTGATAGACCTTGTGGTGAGTTAATGGAAAATATCCGATTGTGTGTGTGATTACACAGTCTAGATAGATTCCACTGCATAATCCGATTTTCTACGAAATTATAAGATCATTTCATGACATTGTTTATGATTCTTCATGATTTAACGAAATTCCATGTTGCATATATAGTTTCATTTATAAATACTATTCATCGGCAGGATAAAAATAATAAAGGCTTGGCTTTTACTAAAACGTTTCCCACACTAACTGTTTTAATAAGATTAACTCAGCATTATGTTCTTGGAGCTTTGGTACTGGTACAAAATCCAGTTGATCAAATTCAAGGATTCATTTGGCAACGATAAGAACAAGGATATAGAAAACAAGTACATATGTACATATGTAGTATGTTTTACCATTTCTGATGTAGTATTGTTGACATGGCAATATCCAGGATTTTGATTTGGGAGTTGGTGATTCACCTATGCCATTCAATTGTACATATAGCTAATAAGTATGCATATTCGGTCCTTTTTTTCATTTACAAAGGGGGGGGGATGATAGTCTTGTCTAGTACGATGACCTTAGTACGATGACCTTAAGAATTATATGGTGATCCTACGTTATTCAACGAAATTATCTGGTGTACATAATTTTGCGTATATGTTATCGTGAATGTCTGAAATTGGTGAATGTTGACATCCACTGGCGAATGTCCGAGATATCTTTTTTTTTCTCCTTAAAAATAGACAGTGTTGTCGGTCAACTTTTTCAGTTTTATGCAAGGTTTGATGATGCCAGGTTAGGTTAGACTGAGTGAGGTTTCAAACCTATTTTTGGAATTTATAACCTTATTTAACCTAACTTTAACTTTTACCATCAAAGCTTGCACAAGACTGAAAAAGCTGATTTGCAAAGCTAATTGAATCCAAGCAGAAATTCAAAAATGAACTTCGGACATTAACAGTAACATATATATAAAATTCTTCAGAAGGACAAAAATGATAAATGCATTGTTCTTCTCTTAAAAACTCTTAACACAAACGATTTTTATTAAGATCAAACAGCATTGAACGTTCACTTAGCTCCGCTACTCATACAAAATTTAATTAATTCTGAGTCTATCAATCTAGCTCGGCTAGTATTTAAGGCGGGCTTATCAAAGAGGGTGTCTTTACGGCTTTACGAAAAAAAATTGTATTTGGAATGACCAGAACATAAGAAATTATTCGGAACTTGTCACTTTCATCAATGTCATTAACTTTGCCCTCTAATAAACCGAACATAAAGTTGCATTACTTAATTCTAGCAGCTATCGAAATTAAAGATAAAGCTTAAGAGATTAAAACTTCTGATGACTACTAATTATAACTTAGATTAAAACTTCCGATATCTAGTTTTTAGAGTATGTTCTGTTATCGGAGTTTGGTTAACTGTAGTTGAACTCAAGTCAACTTCTCGTGTTTACCCTCCGTAGTCATAGCTACTCTGACCGTTTTGACCTTGAACTCCAGTTGCCCTTTTCAACCTATATCATCAATTATTGATATCATTATATTAGATATTACCATATATAGATGTTGTTATATTATAAAACATAATGATACAATGTATATCAATATAATATAAATTTTATTATTTATTATTATACAATATACAATCATCGAGTTATCCTTGAACTGTAATTGATTTTTCGTAACTCCTGTTACAGAACAAAGTCGGTAACTAGTTGCTTAAGGACGTTGGAAATTCCATTTATGGACTTTAAAACTGCTGAAGAATGGTCATAAGCTTGAAAAGGAATGTTAAAAGCTTAAAAAGAACTGCCGAAGAAAGCTTAAAAAAGAATCGATTTAAGCTCCTGTAAAAATTTTGCCGGAAAATTTGACAATTAACTCACTGGCAAAGATGCAAAGTCTCGATGCCTTGTCTTTTTGGGTTTTCTGTATTTGCCGCACCCCGTTAGTTTCTTTTGATAACTTTTTTGTCATGTTCATCCAATTCGGTGCAACTAGTTAATTTACGACTCTTCTTAATTATCGTGGACGAGTTTATCAGGATATGTGCTTTAACCACTCAAGCCATATGTTCATGCTTTGCACTCCTTTTGGCAATTTTTAGTACTTTATATTGCAATATGTGATGTCGAAATAAACTCTATTCTATCCTTTTTAACTGTTTGAAAAATCCAAATGGTACACTGAACTGGATTATTGGAAATACAAAAATAATTTCTACTCTACAGCCACTGCTGTTATCCTCGCTCGAGTCTGGTGTTTGACGTTTGGTATGTCGCTTCTTCGCATTACCTCCGGTATTCTTCTTTGATTTTTTATTTAATCCTGAAAAATATTATCATTTGCAAAGGCAAAATTGTTATGAAACAATTTATTTAAAGCTAAATAATTCAATTTTCATACAGACTGGTTCCTAGAAGTTTTAATAGGCCTCCAAAAGGGGTATTTAATTGTTTAAATGGAAATACGTAGAAAAACAGGAAGAAAAACTGACCTAATCTCAATTGTTTTTGCTGTAGAGATAGAAAACAGAATAGAGGCTAGGTTCTTGCTGGTTTTTGCTATTTATTCTTTTTTTCCTATCTGAAAATAGCATGTAACCAGGTTAACAGTAAAACCTGACCTGTAAATTTTGCAGAATTCGGCCTCTATTATGTTTCCGATCTCTAGTCCTCACTCAAGTCAGGTGTTTGACGCTTCGTCTATCGTTTCTTTGCTTTTTTCTTAGAGATTATTCTTTGAATTTTTTTCCAAACTCTTCATGAATATTACTATTCGCAGTGGCAAAATTAATTTAAAAATTTTCAAACAATTTATTTAAAACTAAATTATGCTCAGTTTTCATACAAGCTTATTCCTAGGAGTTTTACTGGGCCTCCAAAAGGAATACTGAATTGTAAAATTGGGAATGTGTAGAAAATCGCACCAACATAAGGCGAGAAAGTTTCCTCCGTCGGGTCTCCTGCTTGTCGCTTTCCTCTTTTCAGCCTTATTGTCTCATTTGCTAGTTTGTTCGATTGATCAAATTCTGAAACATAAGAATGAAAATGGGTTTAGTTTTTCCTAAACGGCTAATGGACATAGATTTCCCACAGTAAAAAAAAGAACAACAAAAAAAATCCAAGATTATAATCTTTAAACATGGGATTTTATTAGGGATTCTATGATTTTGTATATGATTCTCATAATTTCTAAGCATATATAGTTTTAACAAACTACGCTCATGGTACTGAAAATCCCTCATTTATTTTTCAAGCATTCTATTGCTTTGTCATCTCCAGTCTATTTCTTCATAGTTCTGTTTTTGCGATGTGTATACATTTTAAACAGGCGCCTAGGCATGGCGTGTACTATTATTGTTAATTGCGGATTGTAGTTGGTTATCATTACTGATGACAGCAGTAAAAAAAAAGTATTCATTTTTTTTATCTCAAAAATCTTTCTTTTATCTCAAAAATCGACTAGAGATCCAAACAAAATTTGATCGGAGCTTCAGACAGATGTGCCAAGGATTGAAGTTGAATACCTGTCGACCGAAAACTGAACAAACAAAACAGCCTATTCAATGACTGCTATACAGGATTGCCACCCCCTAGTGATTTATCATTATTTCTAGTGATTTTTTATATTGCCTACACAGAAAAATCACTAAATTTGCATGTAAATCCCTAGGCTATTGAAGAAAATCCCTCTAAATCAACAGAAAATCACTAAAGTCTAATGATTTTTTTTGTCACCGGGTGTGAACCCTGCTGCTATAGTACCTCAAGCAAATATTATTGGCCAAGAATACTCTTTTCTTTTAATTATAAACGAATTAGACTTCAATCTTGTGAGCAAAACCTCATATTTGTCCTTTTACAATAGCGGCTGAAACTACAGAAAGCACAAAAGCAGGCAAAGAAGTAAAACTCACGTAGTTCATATTTATAAAATCATTTTGGTGATCCACCGAACGACCTGTTGTTTCCCCCGATTGACTCAACGACCCCTATCAAAACTCCAGAGACTACAGTTCCAACGAAATCAGTTTGAGCTTAAGACTGATCTGTAGAATACTATAATGAAAACAAAAATAGTTATTTGCCGACAGAAAGGGATGAAAGGAACCAAGCCAAACAACTTTTACTCTTATCCAACTTCTACATACCTTTAAAGAGTCATCGGATAACAGAGACCCCGTTTTATTCAGAAAGCCTCATTCCGCTTTATTTCTCATTTTTTATGTTTTACTAGGGAACGTTTTTAACTTTAATTAACTAAAAGGGAATGAGCAAAATTTTCTTGTTTTCAAACAGTTCGTGGTAAGGAGCGACCCGGCTCAATAGTAACCAAACTCTAAAAAATGGAATTTTGATACCAATAGCTACATCAAAAGAATCGCATTTTAATGCTGGTTTTAAATATATAAGTTTCATCAAGTTTAGTCTTACCCATCAAAAGTTACGAGCCTGAGAAAATTTGCGTCATTTTAGAAAATAGGGGGAAACACCCCCTAAAAGTCATGGAATCTTAACGAAAATCACAACATCAGATTCAGCGTATCAGAGAACCCTACTGTAGAAGTTTCGAGCTCCTATCTACAAAAATGTGGAATTTTGCATTTTTTGCCACAAGGCAGATCACGGATGCGTGTTTATTTGTTTTTTGTTTTTTTTTTCCCAGGGGTGATCTTGTCGACCCAGTTGTCCTAGAGTGTTGCAAGAGGGCTCATTCTAACGGAAATGAAAAAGTTCTAGTGTCCTTTTTAAGTGACCAAAGAAATTCGAGGGCACCTAGGCCCCCTCCCACGCTAATTATTTTCCCAAAGTCAACGGATCAAAATTCTGAGATAGCCATTTTATTCAGTGTAGTCGAAAAACCTTATAACTATGTCATTGGGGACGAATTACTCCCCCACAGTCCCCGTGGGAGGGGCAACAAGTTACAAACTTTGACCTGTGCTTATATATAGTAATGGTTATTGGGAAGTATACAGGCGTTTTCAGGAGGATTTTTTTGGTTGGGGGGAGGGGTTGAGAAGAGAGGGATATGCTGGGGGAACTTTCCATCGAGAATTTGTCATGGGAGAAGAAAATTTCCATGAAGGGAGAGCAGGATTTACTATAATTATTTAAAAAAAACAATTAAAAAATAAATGTGAAAAAGCTTTTTCAGCTGGAAGTAAGGAACAGCAATAAAACTTAAAACAAACAGAAATTATTACCCATATGAGGGGCTCACCTCCTTCTAATACCTCGCTCTTTACGCTAAAGTATTTTTAGTAATTTCAACTATTTATTCTACGGCTTTTGTGATTCAGGGGTCATTCTTAATGAATTGGGATAAAATTTAAGCTTTAGTGTAAAGAGCGAGGTACTGACGATGGGGCGAATCCCCTCATATATGTAATAAAAACATGAGAATACAAAAGTTCTTTACGTAAGCTAATTTATAAGTTACGTAAATCTTTTACCAATAAAAAGATTCGTAAAAAATTAAAAGTTCTAGTTGCTTTTTTAATTAACCAAAAAATCGGAGGGCAACTAGGCTTCGTCCCCCGCTCTTTTTTTCTCAAAATCATTCGATCAAAATTACGAGAAAGCTATTTAGCAAAAAAAAAAATATGCAAATTTCGTTTTGATTATTCCTCTGCGGAGAGCCAAAATCTAAACATGCATTGATTCAAAAACGTTCAGAAATTAAATAAAAAAAAAAACAAGTTTTTTTAACTGGAAGTAAGGAGCGACATTAAAACTTAAAACGCACAGAAATTACTTCGTATATGAAACAGGCTTTACGCTTAAAGTTCTTTACGCTAAAGTTTGACTCTTTTTCTCAATTCTTCTTTTTAAAACAGTAAAAATTTTTAGCGTAAAGAGCGGGGCGTTGATGAGGTAGCAGCTTCTTTCATATACGAAGTAATTTCTGTGCGTTTTAAGTTTTAATGTCGCTCCTTACTTCCAGTTAAAAAAAACTTGTTTTTTTTTATTGAATTTATTAAGGAATGGTTTTGTATCTATTGAACGAAGTTAAGAAATGAAAGTTCTTGATTCCATAACTTGGTTTGACAGGTAGAAAACTTTCCTTACTAAAACAAGAAAAGTTTGCCTATTCCTCTTTAGTTCAAACTTAAAAAGTAAGGAATGAAATAGAATGGGGCTTTCTTAATAAAACAGGCCTTAAGATGAACTACATGTATCCCGTGCTGTCAAATTACTTGAAATAAATGTACTACTTTATGGTATTTCCTGGCCGAGTGGGTTGGTGCGCTGGATTCGGGATCCCTTGTCTGAGAGGATGCGGGTTTGAATCCCGGTGTACCCAATTCTTCAGTTTGGGACGGGGGTAAGTGGCGTGACTCTGTAAGCTTAGCAAGAGTCGACCCAGCTCTAAATGGGTACCTGGAGAAATCTGGGGAAGGTAAACAGGAAGGGTGTGCGAAAGCACAGGATGGCTGGCCCCCAACCCCCTATTGCACTTCCTGGCTGAAGGGCCAAGAAACGGAGATCAGCACCGCCGGTACGGACTGTAAAGTCTAATGCCGTATCCTTTACCTTTTTTTTTACTTTATCACCAAAGACACGGAGGAAAAGGTGCTACCTTCAAAAAACTTTAAAGCCTCATTGACAACGATTTGGGTCTCATCGCGGTTAAGATACTATTCTGCCGCATCGCTTAAACTTTTGGCAAATAAAAAATAACGAAGCTATTAAATTTTAGGATGAAAATCTTATCGCCATGGGCAGTGCCATTTTGAGAGTGATCATATCCACCAAAATAAAATAATAAATTCAAAGTATCAAAAATGTGGATGACTTCAAGCAATAAACAGCCCCAAGTTATAAAATATAATATTCCAAACTTAAAAAAAAAAACTTTAAAGTTTCATCGTTAGTCGAACTCCCTAATATGCTTTTCTACCCCAATAATTCCAATGTGCGTAGATACATACATCGGGTATGTATTAATACGATACCATAATAGGCACTAATGAACGACTAGAAACAGCACAAAAATGTTCTTGCTGGAATTTCTAAGTGATAATTGGTCAAGATCTTCAACTATATGTTGGAAAACAAGTTTCATCACTTAAATTGTTCCACTTTACCCAAAATAGTGATTCATTAATACTGTATCTTAACTGTTTGACCCTACTAAAATCTGCATAGAGAAGCGGATTGATCTGTGTCGGATTCAAGCTTAGGTTGGTTTCTAATAAATTTCAATACACAGAACTCCTTATGACTACACCAAGACAAATAAACCAGACTTGTTTTTAAAGGCAAGCACATTGTTGGTTTGAGCCATTGGGTCTTGTAAGGTTTGTTATGATCTAGGATCTTTTTTGGTCTGATCGGTTGAATAAAGTGGAGCCATCTTATTCTAGATATAAGATTGTGCAGAAAAAACTATTTTGTACCACTGTACATATTATATTACACCTACATTAAACGCATGCACATTGTGGGGAGTTGAGATTTGGAAAACAAGAGAATCAATAAAATGCTTAGGCTAAGAGTGTAAGGTACAACTATGTGCATGGCGAAATGAGTCACACATGAACTTTAGAATTAATGCAGTCCCACTTCCTCCCCCAAAAATTTAACGCTTTAAAGATTTTCCCATGATTGCCGATATTTTTCATAAGTGTATCCCTTTTTTCTACCCTGAGCCCTTCTCTGAAATTCCCTAAATCAGGTCCTCTCTTAGATATGGCTCGAATAACACGTCTCCACTTGACTCTTTGACCATTTGGAAGCTTGAGCTGTAAGGTACATTTTCGACGTTAATCCCGAAAATTCAGCCACCGCCTTCAAAAGCGTCTTGACATGACGAATATGTCAGTCTTACGTAAATACTGACATCCCCTCCCCCCCTTCTAAGGAAATGCAAAATCAAAGTAGAGCCAAAAATAATAACTCGTTGCCCCCAGTTGCTCTTACTGGCTACTATTATTACCAAAAAGTTTCTTTTAGTGGATTATTTTCATATGGAATAATTTCCAGCAGAAATGACCCCTAGGGGGTGATCTTTAAACCATTCAAGGATATTTGGAATGAAGAGCAACAATTGCCTTGACAAAATTGATTTAAATAGCTTATAGCCTTGACAATGACGGCATCAATTGCTCATGGCGGTGCAGCCGTTCTCGTGATGAAACTCAGAGTATAAGGTGAGTCTGCAAACTTGAAAGTGAAATTAAGACTTACTGTGTTGCACAGTTTCGACCTCATCTATGAAATTTATGAGATATTTGGCTTCTTCCAGAAACAGGGAGGTGAGTGATGAATCTCTAGCTGTTGGAACCGTATAGCTGCAACAAAAAGAAAATAGTTAATGTATATACAGTCGGGCGATCAAATAAACATACTTAAATGTTCTTTTAAAAAAAGTGGAAATGTCTTTTTAAATGTGTGAAAATGGAAAACTATATTTATGCATAAGCATAATGACTCGCTTGTTGATTTTATGAAAGTATTGTAACTTGTGATTGATATTATTTTAGTGGATTCGGGGGAGAGTGGCAGGTGGTATGGACCAAGTGTCAACAGTATTCCTGATCTGGTGCGAAGGGGGGCGGTGTTAGGAAAATTTTCATTACTTTGCCATTTCGAGAATTTGTTTTCTTTTTCCCTAATTTGGGTTCTAAGGGGGGCGTGGGTGCACTTGCCCTCCTTAAAAAGATATTCCCTTCGTTTATAAGCAGCCTGCATATGGCTATAAGTTTTAGTGGACTATGAACATTAGAAATTAAGAAAACAATGGTTTAGTCTTCGATAAAATTTCAACAACAATATAACTGACAGATCTGTGAGGTTTATTTTTTTCTTAAAATCATGTTTCATTTTGAAAAAAAAAAATCAACCGGTGTTATATGCACGATTTTTACGAAATGATCAAGGTGTTTTATCAGAAATTTCCCTGAATAATGAACGTCAGGAAAAACCGTCCTGCTACCCTAAGAAATCAAAAGAATGGGTGAGGTCGAAAGAGAGAGAGGGGTAAGAGTGAAAGGGGGATGTAAGTAGGAACAGCTCCATTTTCTTTTATGTAAAACACAAACTACTTTCTGCAGAAATGTTTTGCATCTACACAATTTAACAACTGTACTAACTTTCGTTTCTGAGCTTGTGATTACAGATCCGAATTAAATTTTACATATTCGAATATATATATATATATATATATATATATATATATATATATATATATATATATATATATATATATTTTTCCAGCAAAACTTTAGCTTTTACCAAAATTGGTCAAGAAACGAAAAAAGAAAGAATTTAGTGTTCTTTTTGTTAAAAATAAAACTTATGTATGAAGTCTTTGAAGTATCAGAAATGGAAATTATAAAATATCTTTAATTGATTGGAAAATGCTGTAAATATAAACGCAAATTCAAACGTAAAACAGGATCAGACTTTTTTTAAGTTTAAATTTGTCTATTCCAATATGTTTCTACTACATATCCTTTTTTGCCTATTCTGCTATTTCCACAACAAATTTATTTGCCACTTGTGGTGATGAAACATTAAAAAGGCTCCAAAATTAATGTTTGCCTTGTTTCTCTTATGTGTTTTAAGTTACCTTTAGTGAAGATCACAGAGAAACAAAAAGTTTACTTGTAAGTAATGTTGTGGCTCAAAAACTTTTTGTCCTTTTTGCTGGCTTAAAATTTCGTAAAAAATAACCAATCAGGTTGTGTTTTTTTACTGGCTTAGAATAAAACTCAGCCATTTATGCAAGTTCTCGGTTTAATATCACCAATCAAGTTTTGAAAAGGAAAAGCTTTGATTAGCTAATATCAAAATATGTAACAAAAATAAATCAATGGGATTTAATGTGGAAGTATTAGGAAGATATTTTTTGTCTCTCTTAGTTAAGAGGCTAATGGAACTTTTATGTTTTATACTTATGGGGATGAGACATTTAAAGTGGTTCTCAAACTAATGTTTACCTTATTTCTCTGGCGTGTTTTAAGTTAACTCAAGTGAGAATGCTGAGGAAAAACTAAACAACATTTACCTGAACTTAAAACTATTAAGTACAGGTGTTATTTTTTGAACAAAAAATGTTGCTATACGTTTAAAGTATAGCCTATGTTTTATTCTTTTCTCATTTAGGCTTCTTTTCTTGGGATTAAATAATAAAAAAAACAAGTTTTTTAAATGAAAGTAAGGAGCGACATTAAAACTTAAAACGAACAGAAATTACTCCGTATATGAAAGGGATAACTTCGAAGACCACACTGCCTTTCCATGACGAAAGTAAAACAGTTCAAAATAGGGATGATACCTTTTTATTGACAGTGAAATATAAAATTATTTAACTGGATATTTCGAACACATATACAGCTGATGATGAACACTGTATATGTGTTCGAAATATCCAGTTAAATAATTTTATATTTCACTGTCAATAAAAAGGTATCATCCCTATTTTGAACTGTTTTACTTTATATGAAAGGGGCTTTTCCTTCTCAACGCCCCGCTCTTTACGCTAAAGTTTGACTCTTTCTCTTAACTCTACATTTTAAAACAGAAAAAAACTTTAGCGTAAAGAGCGGGGCGTTGAGAAGGAAAAGCCCCTTTCATATACGGAGTAATTTCTGTTCGTTTTAAGTTTTAATGTCGCTCCTTACTTTCATTTAAAAAACGTGTTTTTTTTTTATTTAATTTCTGAACGTTTTTGAATCAATGCATGTTTTGATTTTGGCTCTCCGCAGAGGAATAATTAGAACGAAATTTGTATATTTATTTTTTTTTTTTTTTGGCTAAATGGCTTTCTCATAATTTCGATCGAATGGTTTTGAGAAAAAAAGAGCGGAGGAGGAAGCCTAGTTGCCCTCCGATTTTCGGTTAATCTAAAAGGCAACTAGAAATTTTAATTTTTTACGAATCTTTTTATAAGTAAAAGATATACGTAACTTATAAATTAGCTTACGTAAAGAACTTTTGTATTCTTATGTTTTTATTACATATATGAGGGGGTTCGCCCCCTCGTCAGTACCTCGCTCTTTACACTAAAGCTTAAATTTTGTACCAATTCATTAAGATTGGCCCCCTGAATCAGAAAAGCCGCAGAATAAATAGTTGAAATTACTAAAAATACTTTGGCGTAAAGAGCGAGGTATTAGGAGGAGGTGAGCCCCTCATATGGGTAATAATTTCTGTTCGTTTTAAGTTTTAATGCTGCTGCTTACTTCCAGCTGGAAAAACAAACTTTTTCATTGTTTTTTTAAGTAATGCTAGTAAATCCTGCGCTCCCTTCATGGAAATGTTTTTCCCCCATGACAAATTCCTCGATGGAAAGCTCCCCCAGCATATTCCCCTCTTCTCAACCCCTGCCTCCAACCAAAAAATCCTCCTGAAAACACCTGTACACTTCCCAATAACCATTACTATATGTAAGTTAAACATATGTTTAAGAGTGACCAGTTTAACACTGGTCAAAGTTTTGAACTTGTCACCCCTCCCACGGGGACTGTGGGGGGAGTAAGTCGTCCCCAAAGACATAGTTATGAGGTTTTTCGACTACGCTGAATAAAATGGCTATCCCGGAATTTTTATCCGTTGACTTTGGGAAAATAATTAGCGTGGGAGGGGGCCTAGGTGCCCTCCAATTTTTTGGTCACTTAAAAAGGGCACTAGAACTTTTCGTTTCCGTTAGAATGAGCCCTCTCGCAAAATTCTAGGACAACTGGGTCGATACGATCACCCCTGGGAAAAAAAAATAAATAAATAAACACGCATCCGTGATCTGCCTTCTGACAAAAAAAATATAAAATTCCACATTTTTGTAGATAGGAGCTTGAAACTTTTACAGTAGGGTTCTCTGATACGCTGAATCTGATGGTGTGATTTTCGTTAAGGTTCTATGACTTATAGGGGGTGTTTTTTCCCTATTTTCTAAAATAACGCAAATATTCTCAGGCTCGTAACTTTTGATGGGTAAAACTAAACTTGATGAAACTTATATATTTAAAATCAGCATTAAAATGCGATTCTTTTGATGTAGCTATTGGTACCAAAATTCCATTTTTTAGACTCTTGGTTACTATTGAACCGGGTCGCTCCTTACTACAGTTCGTTACCACGAACTGTTTGATGAAATGTTTTCTCTGGTTTTGTTTTTTATTTTAAGTTTCCCAAGTCATCTAACATCAAAAGGAATTACACAGCAGACAAATTCGAGAACCTCATTAGCGAGACAGATTTTTTTACATTTGTAGATTGTTTTGGATAACAATTTGATTTGAAGACGCAGTTTTAAATAGCATAGTTTTTAACATCTAGGTAAAGCATCTGCTATTGAAGAAACTCATTCACTGGAGGCAGAAATGATACTGATTATAATTCGTTCCAGCGCTATTTCCATCTAAAATCCTCCAATCTATCCTCATGTCATTAGAGGTTACCAGTCTTTATACCTATATAGAGAGGAAGGAGGAATTTTAGCTGCAGGGATGGATCAAAGGGATTTCGACATCACAAAAAAATTGAAGAAAAGATTCCAGATTAAACAGCCACTTCATTAATTCCAGAATCCCTGGAATCTTTAATACCCTTCATATGTATTTAGCTCTCTTAAACCTGCCCCACTGTCGAAACTAGAAATAATAGATGGCTCAGCCTCATAAGGTCTCGGTGTCTTACGAGACCCTATAAGAAAAGTTTACTATTATTAAGAAAAGTTTGCATGATTTAAAGTTCGGGTTCTAATGCTACTCTTTTCTTTCATAATAACAGCGTAGACCAAAAATCATAAGGGAGTAGATATCAATTTCACATTTTGATGCGTTTTTTGAAAGTTTCCTTTGTACCCCCTTTCCCTCAATAACAAAATCCTGGCTACGGCCCGGAGGATTAATACATCCATTTCTACCTCCTCTCGTCTCTCGCTTAGATCTAATTCTACATTTGCTTGATGGCCCAGTGAGAGCTGGGACGGTTTTGGCATTAAAATGCACCCTTTGAGGTGTATCACTCCCTTCCTATCTACAAAATAATCAGAGAACCCCATCATAGAAGTTTAAGGGCCTTTTTAAGCTTTGTAATTTGTCCATTGCTTACAGATAGTAGGAAATATACGGACATTTTTCACGGGGGAGCTTTCTGCAAGGGGGGGGGTGTCTGGGGGAATTTTCAATGAAGATGTATTTTCAACGGGGTATTTTCTGTGGGTATGTTCTGTGGGGTATATTTTCCGGGAGGTTAAAGGCCTAGAACCATATAATATAACCTAGACTTAGAGAGTTAGTACCCATAGTTCTTGAAGTTTTTTTTAAGGGTTTTCAAAAGCTTCATAATAGCTTCAAAACGTACATATGGTGGCACAAATATTGAAATGCCCATATTTACTTTCGATGTTTTTCGAACAATATCCTTGAACGATAGGGGTAAGGGGTGTATTTTGATCAGTTTTTAGGATTACTCAATTGCTTGAGCAGGTAAATTTACAGATGTAAATCTCCTTTTTCTCTACTGATCAGGTTTTACCTTAAATCTTAACTTCTTCTTCACACGGGGAGAGGGTTCAGACCCTACAATCCTGCCAGTTACGTTTATGCCTTATTGACACATTCCCCCTCCCAAAAAAAAAAAAAATTCGTCAAATGGTCCCTGAAAACATTCATCCACTCAAGAATGATTTCTCTGAGTACAAACACGTCCAGCAGGCCAGTATAAGTACAGATATACATAGCAATCCGAAGGATAAGATTTTATATATCACAAGGTTATAAAAACAGGCTTTTATAAAAATCGGTGCATGTCTATTATATTGGTTTTATAAAATCACCAATTTGATAGGTGATTAGCTAGGTTTTTGCTAGGTTTTGCGATACCAATTGCAAAGGGTTTTGCAATCGGTTTTAGATGAAACCAATCTAAGGTTTTAGTCCTTAAAACCTTAAGGACTTAAGGTTTAAGTCCTTAAACCTTAAAGGTTTAAGGGTTTTGATGAAAACCCGGTCAATTTACATATCACTTGAAGAAATGTACTAGGGGTTCGATCACACTTAGATAATAGTCTAGCAAAGACTAATTAATAGCTGTCATTCCTTAAGTACGTAATAAGAGAAACAGCTCTTTTGCGAAAAAAAATCATTTAATAGAATAAAAATGGAATTTCGTTTAGAAAAGCGTTTGATCATTTTATCAGCACTAAGTTTTAAAAACTATGAGATAGGACAAGGTCATCTTCGACCTGTTCGAGGATATTGAGGGGATAGTCAAAATTGAGTCATTTAATTCACTCTTTCCGCTATATACGAGGCTTATTTTAAAATCCGGTAGATTTGAGTAAACCACCAATTTGAATTAAAATCACGTAGTTGTGGGTATTAAGCCATGGCTAATTGTAGAAAAAGCCAAGCCAAATAATCCAATTGAGTGAGAGGCATATCTAACATAAGCCCTTTATTAGGATTGTATAGTGTCTATATAAAAAATGTTGGATTTGGTATTTTTTTTTCCTAGAAGAAAGATCACGGATACGTGTTTATTTGTTTTTTCGTTTGTTTTTGTATTGCATGATTTTCAAAAAAGTAGAAAATACCCCCAAAAGAGCAAGTGATTTCAAATGAAAATAATCGAAATAATTTCATCATATTAGAGAAACTGGCTTTATAGGTTTCATGATTTCATCTAAAAATATGTTTGATTTGGTATTTTTCCTTGAAGAAAGATCACGGATACGTGTTTATTTGTTTGTCCGCTTATTGTTGTCGTTTTTTTTTCAAGGTGAATATCGAACTGATGGTCACAGAAAATCAGAAGAGTTCGTTTGAACGTTCCTTTAGATTTCTAGTACCCTTTATAGTGACCAAAAATGATTTTGCTACGGTAAAGTGGCGTTTTCTGCCTCTTTCTGGCATCAAGTATACAGTTCATTTTTTAATAGATCCTATTATCCCCCTGCGACATTTAATCCCCCCTGCGACACTTAAGGCCCACCATGTCACTCCCAGATTTGCTGGCATCATTGAGCAGTGAAATAACTGTAATATACAGAAAAAGCAATATAATGCAGAATATGATAATTATTTGCAACAGGTATATAACATGTTCAGAAATGATGTCGATATAGTTGGACAAATCAATTCATTGTCATCATTTTTGTGAAATCAATGTTACAGTTATCACCAAAAATGTCATTGCAAATCATCAGTGATTTGTTCTCTCATTGGAAGAACTGTCACTTTTTTTCTGACATTCGAAAAGCTTCTTTTTTTTCTTACGCCGGATTAACTGCCAATATTTTATCCGCGGGCAAAAGAATTTTCATTATTTGTTTTTTCTTTTTTTTTTTTTTAAGTGTTCGATCAATATTTGATAGGTTTTGATTGTAAGTGTTATCAGTTGTTTTTTCTTTATATTATATTGTAGCGTACTCCTCATTTTTTGAGGGAAATAAAGAAAATAAATAAATAAATAAATAAATAACTATACTATAATTGTTTCTTCCCTATAATTGTACTTCACTGTAATAACTTCACTATCCCTCTTGTTGATTGTATTCGTTGGCTTAGTATCTCTATTACTAAAAATCTTTCGAGCTTACGTCAGCGTACTGTTTGTGATATAAGTAAAAAGATCCAAATAGGCTATGCAAAGATTGTTGCAAACAGAGGCAAGTATAATAGACAGGCGCTGGCCAAACTTTATTCTACTTTCCGTGATCATTCTGTCCTTTATGCTTTAGGTCTTTTCCCCCTTCTCAATAATGGTAATTTAAAAAGAATTCGGATAAATTATTTAAAATTTTGCAAATTTCTTCTGTATCTTCCACCTAGGACAAAAACTGGACTCTTGTTAGAAAATTTTCAGTTCCTGATATAACTTTAAAGTTGGAGATTCTTCACAGAAAACTCTCCAGTACAGCTTCTGCGCACCTATCCCCTCACCACCGTCTTATCCGGTTTTTTTTTCGTTGATTTTGTGAGTGTATTTGTTTTTCTCTTTGTGTTCTTTATATTTATTCTTACTCCACCATATTTACTTTATGTATCATGTGGGTGAAAAATAAAATAAAATTTACAAAATTGCGGTCGTTTACGCATGAAGTCGTTTTATCAGTTGAGGCCAAATTGTGCCTTCTTTTCCCCAAACCCAAAAAAAAATTTTTTTCGCTACAAATATTCCAAAAATTTTATCTAAGCGGTTCCAGGAAA
Organism: Artemia franciscana; assembly: GCF_032884065.1. Taxonomy (NCBI): domain Eukaryota; kingdom Metazoa; phylum Arthropoda; class Branchiopoda; order Anostraca; family Artemiidae; genus Artemia; species Artemia franciscana. The sequence goes on along the minus strand of NC_088871.1, from coordinate 45,819,666 downwards.
AATTTCACCTATGAAAAAGGCATTGAATGAAAACTGTAACCACGGAAAATGACAACCACAGAAGATTGCCTTCTGCTCATGAAAAATTACAAGTGTGATTGGAAGTAATGACCGGCAAATTTGATTTTCCGTGAGTGAAACTTCCCAGATGAGACTTTTTGTGTGAAACGATGCCATTGTTCCTTAGAATAATTATACGTGAAATGAAAATCTTGCCCAGAAAGCAGGGGGCTATAAACGGCCTCAATGACATACGCTGTCTAAACAAAGCAATGTCACTTTTTGCAGCAACATAGGAAAACATAGATGCAGAAAGAACTGGAATATACGAACCTCCGCTTCCCTTTATCTGCTGAATTGATCCACAGAATCAGAATAGCCTATGTCTGACTCTACTATACACCAACGTGAAAACCATAAGCGATAAGGTCCCACAAGTGAAGAGTGTGAACCAGGAATTAGTAATCCTTGAAACACCACATAAGGGGGGGGGGACCTAACTTCACTTCTTGGGTGTGTTTTCAATAACTGACAGGCATAATTTTTTTCCTAAGGAAGGTTACTATAGATGGACCCTTGGGAAGTTTTTGAGCACCCTCACCGCAAACCATCCCCATAAACTGCGACAAACTCTGAGCACCAATTCCCAAGAACAATAAAATTTACGTGTTAACTTACCTCCCATAGAAAAAGTCGAAATAAAACTCTTCATCTGTCATATTGGCGACTTTACTTTCGCAAAAGTCTTTCCAATCTGAGTTTCTTCCTTTTAAACCATCGAAAATATTCAACATTTCCTTTACAAAATCCACCTCGGATGAATCTGACACCAAATTCAAAACAATGAAAGAAACAATAAAGCCTACGTCTCTCATTTTCATGTTTCTTGTACGACAACCATAATCTTAATAGCAGGATAATAGTTTTCCGACTTTAGTCACTACTTTCCCTTTCTTGAAGCTGAAAGCGTTCGATTCTTTTTTTCAGACAGTGCCTTTTTAGATTTATGAACTTGATTGACCGAACAAAGGATTATTTCATTTTGTTTAGAACTGAGTCGACCTTAACAAGAAAAATATTTGATTTGTTCTGTTCAAACTTTCAACGATTTTTCGCCGTTATCTTCTCAATCAAACTTATACTGTAAAGTAAATATTGTAGTAAATAAAGTGCCGGGCCAAGGGTATATTATCTAAGTCCTTACATGCAGAGGGAAGATGGGGCTAGTATCCTCCTGAAATTTAAAGATTGTTTCTTTTGGTTTATAAGAAGCTCACCCTATCGTTTCCGATTTTTTGGATTGATACCTCCCTTTTCCCACCCAAATTAAATCCCTGGATATGTACTACCGATTATCTAAGATTATTAATTGGTTTTCTCAAAATTTTTGAAGGTAAAACCTACCCCCCTGACTTTAAAACAATAATATAACTTATTGGTCAAAATATACATTGACACAACAGCCCATACACTGTATTCAATCCTTCAGATAAACACAGACGAACCAAAGCCAAAACTAAAAATTAGATTTTTCTACTTTATATTCAATGTTGTCTTTTCAGCCGATCCCTAAGATGATCTGGACACAACCTCTGCATTCCACCGAGCACAACTAGTCAAATCGTTTATTGCTACGAAACTTTAATAGTTTCTAAGATCAAACTGCTTTTCCATTTACGAAACATTTTATGCGAGAAAAACGGGTTTAATTTAAATAAAGTAGTGCTACGATCCTTATTATAGTAATAGAAATCAGAATGAAGATAAAACGAGATCGAAAAAGGGACGTCAATGTACAAAAATGTGGGAGGAGGGGGGGGGGCAATGTCTATTTTTCAAAATCCAAGGGGGGGATTCTGAACTTCCAATGAAAATACTAAAAAGGCACTTTTCAATGTAAATGCAAAATACAAGAAAAAGATGCAAAATCTTGTACAAAGATCATATCTTAGATTTCAAAATAACTTTCCTATCATTTATGGTTTTCGGGTTGTTGCCTCCCCCTCCCCGTTTAAGTAAATATGTGCGTATGTGCTAGCAATTCTCTAAGATTATTAATTGGTTAAAAAAAAAATTGAAGATGTATCTCCCTCCTCTAGCTGATTTTAAACTAATAACATAGTTTACTGGTCAAAAATTACCCAACTTCCCATACATTGCCTTCCATCAAACAGAAAAACACAACCAACACCAAGATTGTTGCCTCCCCCTCCCCTTTTAAATAAATCTGTGCGTACATGCTAGCAATTCTCTAAGATTATTAATTGGTTTAAAAAAAGATTGAAGATGCTGATTTTAAACTAATAACATAGTGTACTGGTCAAAAATTACATTGACCCAACTACCCATACATTCCCTTCCATCATACAGAAAAACACAACCAGCACCAAGGTCAAAAACTGCTATATATTGAATACTGTCTTGCTAGGTCATCCCTAAGAGTGCCCTGACACATCCTTTGTATTCCACCAAGCACAACAGGCCGAATAGTTTGTTGCTGCGGTACTTACAGTAATTAAATTTAAAAACAAGTTTTTTCAATTGCAAGTAAGGAGCAACATTAAAACTGAAAACGAATAGAAATAATTCCAAATAAGAGGGGGCTGCCCCTTCCTTGACCCTTGCTCTGCGTCAAAGTCTACAGCTCTTTAAATACTTCTAACTGAAAATCAACGGCCCTTGTGTTTGAACATTCTTTCTTAAAACGTTATGACAAAAAGTCAGACTTAGCGTAAAGAGCGAGATTGAGGAAAAGACAGCCCACCTAATATGCGGATTAATTTCTATTCGTTTTAAGTTTTAGTGTATCTCTGTATTTTCAGTTGGAAAAACTTGTTCTGACCGTTTTTTAAATCATGCCAGGAAATCCCCCCTTTAAAATTTATCCAGGGAAATTCCCCATGGAACTTTCATCTCCATAAAAAATTCTCCCCGTAGAAAACCCTCGCAGAAAATCCCCCAAAAATATGTCCTTGTATTTCCCTATAACAAATACTATACGTGAACAATGGGCAAATTGCTTAACTTACAGCCCTTCTCCAGAGACCGTGAGGGATAACGCATCGCCAAATGCATAGTTATTAGACTTTCCAACTATGCTGAATCAATTGGATATCTCAAGAATTTTATCGGATGTCTTTGGGAAAAAGAGGGGCGTGGGAGAGGGACTAGCTGTTCACCAATCTTTTTGGTCACTTAAAACTGCACAAGAACATTTTATTTTCGTTCAAATGAGTCCTGTTCCAAGGACCATTGGTTCAATATGGTCACCCCTGAGAAATAATAATAATAATAAAAAAAATAAATAAACACGCATCCTTGAACTTTTAACAAAAAATACAAAATTCCGCATTTTTGTAGATAGGAGCTTAAAACCTCCATAGCAGGATTCTTTGACATGAATAAATAAAAAAAAAAACTAGTTTTTTTTAACTGAAAGTAAGGAGCGACATTAAAATTTAAAACGAACAGAAATTACTCTGTGTATGAAAGGGGATGTTCCCTTCTCAACGCCCCGCTCTTTACGCTAAAGTTTGACTCTTTCTCCCAATTCTACTTTATTAAAAAGTAAAAAACTTTAACGTAAAGAGCGGGGCGTTGAGAGGGAAACATCCCCTTTCATACACAGAGTAATTTCTGTTCGTTTCAAGTTTTAATGTCGCTCCTTACTTTCAGTTAAAAAAAACTAGTTTCTTTATTTAATTTCTGAACGTTTTTGAATTAATGCATGTTTGATTTTGGCTCTCCGCACATAAATTATTAAAATGAAATTTGCATATTAATTCTTTTTTGGCTAAATGGCTTTCTCTTAGTTTTGATTAGACGATTTTGAAAAATAAGGGATGGGGAAGGAGGCCTAGTTGCCCTCCAATTTTTTGGTTACTTAAAAAGGCAACTAGAACACTTACAGACTGGGACACCGGGAATATAAATGACGACCGGGACACAGAGAGTGTTCGATTAGCAATCACCATCAACAAAGCTCAAGGGCAATCATTAGAATAATGAGGTATAGATCTGAATACGGATTGTTTTTTCCCATGGACAACCGGGACACAAATGACGACCGGGACACAGGGAATATAAATGACGACCGGGACACTCAAAGAGAAATTACAGACCGGGACACAGGGAATATAAATGACGACCGGGACACTCAAAGAGAAATTACAGACCGGGACACAGGGAATATAAATGACGACCGGAACACTTAAAGAGAAATTACAGACTGGGACACCGGGACACAGGGAATAGCTTCACTCGGTGAAAAGAATCACAGTTTCTTCTTCAGAACTATAATTTTATTTTATTTTATTGGCAAACCTTTTAGCGTATTTACACCGACATATTATTCTATACTATTGTAAAACAAATAGAATTGTTATGTGCTTTTTCGACATCTATACCGATATTACTGAATCCGTATATCTTACTGAATGCCTCTCAGGATAAGAGGATTACTATCAGTTTGAAATACTACTGCTAGTACTTAACTCACTGCAGAACAGAGCCACCTGAAGCCAAATAGCTCCAGGTGCTCCTAATTTACACATTTCCTCTTCACCCCCTCCCGTGAAGTTCAAATTTCTTTTTAATGAACTCTTATGACCTCTTCCTACCCCAATAAGGGACGATTTACTCTTCGTTTGCCCTTTGACGAATGACCAATTAACACAGTTTTTACCAATCTATAATAACATAGCCTATCCAATTTAAATACAATCAACATTAAAATGTCAAATTCAATTTGTGTAATAGTATTAATTCCTGATGTATCTCTGTTGGTACCTTACTTACTCTATACAAGAAACTGAGGTAAAATTAAATGGCAGGAAAAGGTCAGAGTAAGTTTTTCAGAATACAGATTTCCCTGAGATAAAGATTAAATGATTCTCTCTAACGAGAAAGGTCCTGACCTTTCTAGCATCCTCCACAAGAAAGTGACTATTGTAACTTGAATGGCAATTGTCAAGAATTCTAAAAAATTCTAAATACTTCGTTCTCTAGCACCATGTCATAATATTTGAAAGATGTCAGTATTTGTGGTTTGGAAATTCGCAACTTTATTTTTGTTCCTGCTAAAGTTTGTCCTGTAGGGGGAGGGCATGGAAACTTCCTAGGCATGATGAAAGAATATCAGGATCAAAGACTATCGGAAACTTATAAGAAAGAAAACTTAAGTTCTAGCACGAAGGACAAAAAGACAACCAATATTACCAAGGATTAGCCAATAAAATAATAAATTACGAATGAAAACCCAAATAAAAATATAAGCTGTACTCTTTATTATTTCCTTATTTAAACGTTTGCTTTATATTGAGCCGAAGATGAAAGGAGAAAAGAACCAATAGGCATATTTCGGTAACAGGAGTGTAAATGCAGGGCCCTGCACACCATTAAATTTAAAATTTCCTTGAGTTTCTGGGCACTTCATATTCAGATTATCACATAACAAGTTTTGTATTCCCCCCCTCCCTTAAAAAAAATCCCGGACAAGTATCTATTCTGAATATTGTTTAGTTTAGTTAGCCTATTTTCTGCACTTTAACTTGAATAAACAAAATTAATTACTTTGTAAAATTGCAAACAATTAAATATCCAACAAAAAATAGATTCAAGATAAAAGAATTTACCTACTTTCACAACTTTAGGCTGGATCCAACTAAAGTTGGACTATTAATTTTAATAAACTGAACTTAAGCTCATTTTGAAATTTCCTAGCTCTGCTGGATAACGCTTCACTGTCGGTGGTGGGAGTTTTTAGTTCCAATTAAGTTAATATTAAATTAACAGGAGTTTTCACCACTTTAGGAGTTCCATACAAAGATATTCGATTCTACAGAAACATATAAATTATATTCGACAGCGTTGCGGTTGCGACTGTTGTGCAGGTTATAATACTTTTTGTTTTTCGATATATACTACAAGGAAGACCCTAGAAGGACTGATTACTCACTAAAAAAGATATGTCTCCGTTTTTTAAACTTCACTCATCTAAACGCTAAAGACAAATTTCTAAAATTTCTAACACCCTTCTGGTGAACCATTTTTATCCGCGTTTTTCGTTTTCAGTGAGCCCAATAACTTTGGGGAAGACATCTCTCTTTAGGGATTACTAGGATTTAAACTTTTCCCCCCTCCAATGTTGATCTTGCAATCGATGTTGATCATGCAATTAAAATAGGCTCACTTTTCGGTATCAAGCAGCACAAAAATTACTTTTTTTGCAATTTATTTAAGGTTTAACTTAACTAATAAGAGGCTGAAGTCTGATAATTCAAAGGCCATTTGCTCGTCAAAGCATAAGCCACACTAGCTCTTAAATATTTTTTTTTATTTTTTTTGTTAAGATGCGCCTGCACCCCCGTAAACCAACTACTTGACGAAGTGTCAATAGCAATAGGAAGTCACTGGTGGTATTCACACAGATAATCAAAACAGAAACTTATTGGATAGAGTGACCTGCAAAAAGGAGTCTTGAGTATAAATGTCTTATCGCCGCTTCAATCACATCAAGCTCATTTCTACAAATCGCCCTGTCGCACGGCAAACATGAGGAAAGCGCTTTTTACCCGGGGAGATAAAGTTGCGAATGGTGACTGCAAGCGGAAGACAAGGTTGCGAGGCTATGCAATATTGACCGATAAGTCACATTTACTGCAACACTTAACGGGGCCTTTGCACTATCTGTAATTTATTTAATTATAGGACTATTTGTTAACCCTTTCATGGCGTGTGATTACAATTGGAATCACAGTCTTTGCTGCAGCACAAGTGCCATCCAGTTATAAGAAATTGAATCGTAAATTATACCATAAGATAGCGGACATCGAGTTCTTTCGAATAAATACCCGTTTAGACGCACAAACATCTTTTGGGTTTTACCCAGGTCATTTCAGTTCTTTGTTTTGTAATTGAAGGAACTACTGAAGGTAAGGGAAATATTTTATTTTTTATTTTCTTTGTTTGGAGTGTTACAGTTAAAGAAAAAATTGGGCAGATAAAGAATGATTAAATATCAATTAAGACTAATTATTTGAGGTGGGGGGTCTCTGGTTTACCGGTAGGGCCACTCATTTGTCTTGATCCCATAAGGCATCAACCGGCCATGAAGGTAAAACAAACGTTTTAATAGTCGGTTTTGTGTTACGGGGGCTATCATTTTGTTCGCATGTTTTTGTTATTTCTTTGTAACCTTAGAATTTTTAGTTGTGGTAGCTTTGTAGTTGTGCTACCTAGTTTGTGACTTTTAGTGATTATTTTTCAAAAAACAAATGATTTTTCATGATTCTGGTAATTTTTAATGGTAAAGCATAAAAAATTTAGTGAAATAGATTAGCCCTGAATATAATTATAGGATAAGGGATATTTTAGTCAAAACGTTACTGAAAGCTAAGAAGACTAAATGTTATTAAATTTTTGACTTGAAGCAAAATGTCTGGATGCAGAAAAGCAAAAAAGTTGGATTCTTTGCTTTTGTTTTATTATCTGTGTGCTGAATCTGATGAAAGATATAAAGATATAGTGTTTGATATAGAGAAAGCTAAGAAAACCTAAACAATTCTTTTGTCCAAGAAACCATACTTATCCAAATATTTGGTCAAATTTGATGGAAACCGGCCTGATATCTGTATATTTCAATAAAAATGATAAATATTACACCTACTTTTTTATTGACATGCATTATATCAAACAACAATTTAAATTAATTTCAACAATTAATGATTTTTTTTATTTTTAGTGCTATCATGTCAAAGCGGGAGGAAAGATTATTCAGAAGCCAGACTACACGAAATGCGAACCACATCTTTTCACGGGACGAAGCTGTTCAGTATATTCTTGAACCAGATGGAGAACTGTCTGATCTGGAAATAGAAGACGATGAGGACCTTGACCATGAGGAAGATGATAACGATCCTGACTGGAACCCCCCTGTCGACCCCTCCCTTGAATACAACGTTGATGAAGATGATTTACCTTTATCGTCACTGACTCACGTACACATCGTCAACCGAAGTGCATCTCCACCACCATACCCTTTGGTTGCCTCTGTCATTAGTGACCCATCTACCTCTGGTACAGCAACACCTTTCCAATCTTCATCTTCCAGAGAATTTCGATGGAGAAAACAAAACTTTGAATCGCCCGATGTAACCTGGAAGTCTTCTCTTCCGCCACCTCCTCCGGAAATTCCAACCCCTATTGAATATTTCAAACAGATGTTTGACGATGACATGGTCGAACGCATTCTTTTTCAGTCCAATTTGTATGAGATGCAGAAGGAGGGTGTCCAACTGAAAGTCACCAATAAAGAAATGGGACAGTTCCTGGGAATCCATATGCTCATGGGCATAATAAAACAGCCCAAGGTTTCCCCTCATTGCAGATGTCATGCCCAGAGACAGGTTAAAAACCCTTCGAAGATTTTTTCATGCAAACGATAACCACCCTGCTGTTCCAAAAGGTCAAGACGGCTATGACTCTCTTTTTAAACTTCGGCCGGTTATAGACGGACTGCAAGCAAATCTAACTAAAATCCCTGCAGAGGAAAGGCAGAGTATTGACGAGCAAATGGTCCCTTTTAAAGGAAAGCTAAGGTTCAAGCAATACCTCAAGGACAAACCCCACTCCTGGGGAATCAAGATATTCAGTCGTGCAGGGGCCAGCGGAATCATCTACGACTTTGAAGTATATACTGGGAAAGCTTCAGTTCCGGTCACTGAGCTTGGTCAGGGAGCAGAGGTTGGGCTCAGACTAGCAGAGGAGATTCCAAGAAACAAAAACTTCAAGCTCTTTTTTGACAATTATTACACAAGTATACCACTGATTCGCGAGCTCCTTTTACACGGGATTCATTCAGCTGGCACCGTCAGGACAAACAGACTGAAAGGTTGCAATATCGAAGCTGATGATTTACTGAAAGAAAAGGGAAGAGGAAGTTTTGACTACAGAGTTGAGACCAATAGCGGTATAGTGGTTACGAAGTGGTTCGACAACAAGAGCGTCTGCATTGCTTCGTCATTTGTCGGCGCCGAACCTTCAGATAACTGCAAACGCTGGGACCGTACTTCAAAGAAGTACGTCCACGTTCTCCGTCCCCTGTGTATTGCTGAGTACAACAAATTCATGGGTGGTGTTGACCTCAGTGACATGCTCATTGAGCTGTACAGGATAGATATACGTGGAAAAAAACGGTATATGCGTCTCTTTTACTATTTCTTGGATCTTTCAGTCGTCAACGCATGGTTGCTTTATCGGCGTCATATGGGTCAGCAAGGCCGAACCCACAATAAGAGCCTCTTAGATTTCAAGAGCGAAATTGCCAACTACCTTACTTCTACAAATGATGGAACTCCAAAGCCTCGTGGAAGACCCCTCAGAGACCAAACTGTTCCACTCCAAAAAGACCAAAGCTTGCCAAACCAAAGCCATACAATAGTGTTTGCTATGACGGCATCCAGCATTGGCCAGAGGCAGTGGCTGATAAGAAGCGATGCCGGCTCTGCTCGGCTTATGCTCGAATCCAGTGTTTCAAGTGTCATGTTTCATTGTGTCTGGTGAAGAACAGAAACTGTTTCAAAATCTTTCATACCCAATAACTATTTTGTATTTCTTCTTCTTTGTATTGGCATTAAAAATAAATTTCCATTTTAGATCATTATATGGATTTAGTGGCGAGTGACAGCGGAAGATGTCAATTGGAGTCATAACTGTAGGTCTGGAATGAATGAATGAAATTGATATTTTGCATCAAACTCATCATATGTGAGGTCATTTAAGGTTAAAACCTGAAAATGGATTTTTTTCTTTAGCTCTATCATAATTCCGTCCTGAAAGGGTTAAAGAACTCATGTTGAATTACTTTTGTTATATTTTTGTCATAGACAAGCATGACCGACAGCAATTAAATAATTATTTGATTTTATATGATTCACATACTTGTGTTACAAGAATGTGCACTTGTATTTCAGATCAAGTTCGAAATTTCAAACACAGAATAAATTTGGAAAAAAAGAATATAGCGAATAAACGAATTAACATGAAAAGCACTAGAAATTAAGTGTCTCTAGTCAGAACAGGGGGAGGGGTGGCCTGAATAATCTTACTACCTCGTTTATATAATAATAAACGAGTATCGTTAAGCGATAACAACCAACCATGACTTAAAAAAGAGGTATTTTTTTTTACATCTCTAGACATTATTTGTTATTCCCGTGCTCCCAACTCTTTGGGATCAGATCTTTTTTTCACGCTCTTCTTGAATCATTTTATCTACAAAAAAGAAGGATTTCAATTCATTTTTTCCCCAAAAAATTCCTTTTCAGTCATTTTGTCAATAAGAAAGGAGGATTTCAATTAATTTTATTTACCATAAAACGGCCATGCTAAAGGCTACTAAATCCTTTAGTAGGATTTACTAAATTTACTTTAGTAGGATTTACTTTAGTAGGATTTACTAGATCCTTTTTTATTCTAGCAAAAAATTGTTTCTCTTTACACAGAACTAACTTACACACCAAGAAACATCTCGTATAAAACATTGCTACTTAGGCACGTAAATACATAGCGAATGGTCTATGAATCCATTTTGCTGAAATCCCAAAATGCCTACAGATTTACTATAGTGTTCACATAATTACCTATGTTTTGTTGTTTTGACGAGCTTTTCGTCTTGAGACGCGAACTCTAGTGTATGCCCTGTGTTATCGTTTGCAAAAGACAGTTGACAGAACTGCTATATTTAGAGTGCTTGTGTCAGTAAACAAAACATTATACATAAAATATAAAAACATTCAGTAATCCTTGGACGGAAATGGTGGCTCCTTGCTTCGTTTACTTTTACAATAATTCGATAAGACAGCTAAATTTTAATTAAACTTTAAGCTAGGCAGTCACCTCATTACTCTTTCCAAATAGAAAAAATTATGCATACTTACTACAAACAAAAACAATTCAATATTCCTAGGAACATGGTGTTTACAGTTTCTTGAACTTTGATGTGGGTTGCCATCTCGATTTTCTTATCCAATAAAACTTTACGCATACCAAGTAATACATACACAAGCAAATGAATTTTTCTTGGGAAAGATCCTAGGTTTGTTGACATAAACAATGATTCGATAAAACAACTAAGGCAAGTAGGATTTTGATCTTGGTGGCCACCTCAACAGGTGGCCACCAATGCAAGTTTGAACTAGCATTTCTGTCGAATTGACAAGGAATAATGCCACCTTATTCGAAAATTTATTTTCAAAATAATATTTTACTATTAAAACTAACTTAGATAATGGTTACCATTCCCTAACCAGCCAGGAATTTTTTGTCAGTTGTCACTTTTTTCTGAAATGTGTTGTTTGGTTACTGGTTCATTAGTTACCAGGGTTGCAGCTACCACTGCAACCCTGGTACTCTATTGACAGGGCGGATGTTCGATTTCTAAATTGCTGGCCATATTTCATCATCTTTTGATGACAGAAAAATAATGTCCGTTATTCATTCTGTCAACACAGAAATTATACATTCACGTGGCAACGCGCTGGAATATAAACTAAAGTGATGGAATTTGCTTTTTAGAAATGGTGTTTTGTCTGTGTTAATGAATGGTAGTGAGCATTTCAATCAATTAATCAACTGAATAAAAGCTGACAGTCGGTTATTTCAGTATTACAGAGTATTAAAGTGTTCTGATTGCAATTACCACCAAAAAGATACGTTCGATGTGCTATTCTAGGTCGATCTAAGAAAGACCCAAATCAAACACTAAAGAGCAAAACATCGAGATAATGTCAATGTTCTGTCGACTTTGTAATGCTAAATCAAACATGGCTCATCAGTAGATACAAAGTGATACACACTCAACAAATTCGATTTTTCTTGGACAGAAGCAGCAGATCCTTTCTTTGTTTAGTTTATGATTGTTTCGACTTGAGCTGGGTTGCCACCTCGATATTCTTATCAAACAGAACCTTATGCACACCAAGTAATCCCTCCATAATTAAAACAATTTTTCTTTGAAAGTAGTGGCACAGATCCTCCTTATGTTTACCTCTACAACTCGGTGAAAAAAAATTAGGTAAAAGGGACTCCAAATTTGATTGCCACCTTGATCATACCACAAGATGAAACTGTATATAGGTAATACATGCATAAACAATTCAATAAATCTTAAATAAAACCGATAGACCCTTTGTTTCTTTTAGTTTTATTTAATTTGAACTGGTTTGGCACCTCCATATTATTACCGGAAAAAAATTTATGAATACTAAGTAAAACAAACATAAACAATTTAATATTTCTTTTGTAAGTGGCACAGATCCTTCATTTGTTTACATTTATAGTTATTCGATCAAACAACCGAGATATATTATTAGACTTACTAGGACTATCTTTATATAGATTATATAGTGACTATATGTTATATAGACTATATATTATTATATATAGTCTATTATATGTTATATAGACTATATACTATGCTATATATATATATATATATATATATATATATATATATATATATCTTTATTTATTTATTTAAGAATTAAAGCCGCTTCTTGACTACTAAGGTCCCTGCGTCGGCCCTGCAGTGCATTCCGGCAGCGCGATTCGATCTCTAGGTCCCGTATTACCAAGCTAAGGTCAAATCCACTGCGCCACCACAGGACTATATATATATATATATATATATATATATATATATATATATATATATATATATATATATATATATATATATATATATATTAGACTTCAAGGTGGATTATCACCTCAGTGCTAATATGGAGCAGAACTTTATGCATACGAAACAATACAAAGATGTACAATTCAAGGAAGCGGCTCTGTTTGTTTAGTTTTATGGTCTCTTTGAGCTGGGCTGCCATCTCGATACTATTATATGTAAAAAAATGTGAATACTAAGTAACACATACATAAAAAATTTAATACTTATTTTATAAGTGGCAGAGATCCCTTGTTTGTTACTTTTATAATTATAATTATTAAAAAAAACTGAGGTATATTAAACTTTCAGGTGGATTATCACCACGATATTATTATCGAGTGTCATGTGCGTGTGCTCCTTTCTCTAATGACAGGGCAGTCTCTTCCCACTTTTCGCGTCTGGACGAGAAGAGTGCCTGACCGGTCTTAAGTCTTTCGCAACATCTTTAGGACTCTTTTTCCTTCGCTCTCCGACTGTTTAAAGGGTTCTTTTTGCAATCCTCGATATCGTTATCAAGCAGAATTTATGCATACGAAATAAAACAAACATGCACAACTCACAGAAGTGGCAGATTCTTTGTTTTTCTTTTTGACAATAATTCAATAGAAAACTGAGTTGCGCTAGACGTTAAAGTACCAAGGACGGTGAAAATGAAGCCTGATTGATTGAAAACTATTTTTCAATTTTTTTTGGTAGATGGCGTTGTTGCGCTAGCACAGCTGCAGAGCCCATCTACCAAGTTTAGCTTAATAGTGCCCAATATATGTGTGCTGGTTCGTCAATGGCGTCACCAGTTAAAGCAGTGGCTATCCTGACAGTTTTCTGTGCCATCAATATGCAAATTAAGTACAGGAAAGATACTTTATTTGACCTTTCTTCACCCCTAGTGGCGCCATCTACTTTTTCAAACTTGGTGACTTTTAATCTTCTGACGAAGCCACCAGATGCTGCTACCGTCCCTTTTTTTAGATGTCAGCACTGTTCACAGTAGCCGCCTCCCATCCTATGACCTGTTACTTTCAACGCTCGTCGTGGCCTTCCTAACTTCCTCGTTTGCAACACTAGATCGCTGTGCAACAAAACAGAAGATTTTGAAGCTGTTATTCGCCACTGTTATTTTCTTCTTTTTTTTTGTGTTAGTTTGTTATTTAGCATAGTGAAGCAACGCAAATTAGGTGTTAGCTACGATGTTGTTTAAATAAACCTATCTCTCTCTCTCTCTCTCTAATTCAGTTGAAACTATTTTTCAATTATTGAATTGAAAACTAACACAACCATGTATATCTTAAAAAATTAGGAAAAACTGGGAAATGAAAAACCCTTCCGCATTCAACAATGAAGTTCTTGATAGTAGAGGGCACCAAATTTAAAAGAAAGAAACGCTGGGGAAAAATCAGAATAAATAGTTTTAATTTTTAAATTTAAAATTAAATATCTTTTATATTCTTATAAAAAATATTTATAAGAATAAATAGCTTCTTTGGGAATCAACAAATTGCTTATGTTGGAATTTTTACAGATGACAATCGTTGACAAACTTAAATAATTTGCTTCACTTTTTTTTTCATGGTTCAACGTGGCAACAGTGATGAAAATATAGGCTGCTCTAAAATCTTTATAATTTTCAAACCACCCAAAGAAAAAATTTAGATAATCGCGGTTTTCAAGCATGAACAAACCTTAAATTTTCAAATTTTTGTTTTGATATCCTAATTAATATCCGCTTCGTTGAATCACTATAACATTATAAAACCAAACACAATAAATACAAAGTAACACACAGGTGCACAATTCATTATTGCTTGAATGGAAGTGACAAATCCTTCAGTTTTGTTTAATTTTACAGTATTGTATTAAACAACTTAGTTGTATTGAAAATTAAGCTGGGTTACTCACTCGATAGTCTTAAAACTTATTGAATTCAAAGTAATACACAGATCCACAATTCCATATTTCTTGAATGGAAGTTACAAATCCTTCAGTTTTGTTTAATTTTACAGTATTGTATTAAACAACTTAGTTGTATTGAAAATTAAGCTAGGTTACTCAACCGATAATCTTAAAACTTAATGAATACAAAGTAATACACAGATCCACAATTCAATATTTCTTGAACGGAAGTTACAAATCCTTCAGTTTTGTTTAATTTTACAGTATTGTATTAAACAACTTAGTTGTTTTTAAAATTAAGCTAGGTTACTCAACCGATAATCTTAAAACTTAATGAATACAAAGTAATACACAGATCCACAATTCAATATTTCTTGAACGGAAGTTATAAATCCTTCAGTTTTGTTTAATTTTACAGTATTGTATTAAACAACTTAGTTGTTTTTAAAATTAAGCTAGGTTACTCAACCGATAATCTTAAAACTTAATGAATACAAAGTAATACACAGATCCACAATTCAATATTTCTTGAACGGAAGTTACAAATCCTTCAGTTTTGTTTAATTTTACAGTATTGTATTAAACAACTTAGTTGTTTTTAAAATTAAGCTAGGTTACTCAACCGATAATCTTAAAACTTAATGAATACAAAGTAATACACAGATCCACAATTCAATATTTCCTGAACGGAAGTTATAAATCCTTCAGTTTCGTTTAATTTTACAGTATTGTATTAAACAACTTAGTTGTTTTTAAAATTAAGCTAGGTTACTCAACCGATAATCTTAAAACTTAATGAATACAAAGTAATACACAGATCCACAATTCAATATTTCTTGAACGGAAGTTACAAATCCTTCAGTTTTGTTTAATTTTACAGTATTGTATTAAACAACTTAGCTGTTTTTAAAATTAAGCTAGGTTACTCAACCGATAATCTTAAAACTTAATGAATACAAAGTAATACACAGATCCACAATTCAATATTTCTTGAACGGAAGTTATAAATCCTTCAGTTTCGTTTAATTTTACAGTATTGTATTAAACCACTTAGTTGTATTGAAAATTAAGCTAGGTTACTCAATCGACAATCTTAAAACTTAATGAATACAAAGTAATACACATATCCACAATTCAATATTTCTTGAACGGAAGTTATAAATCCTTCAGTTTCGTTTAATTTTACAGTATTGTATTAAACAACTTAGTTGTTTTTAAAATTAAGCTAGGTTACTCAACCGATAATCTTAAAACTTATTGAATTCAAAGTAATACACAGATCCACAATTCAATATTTCTTGAACGGAAGTTATAAATCCTTCAGTTTCGTTTAATTTTACAGTATTGTATTAAACAACTTAGTTGTTTTTAAAATTAAGCTAGGTTACTCAACCGATAATCTTAAAACTTAATGAATACAAAGTAATACACAGATCCACAATTCAATATTTCTTGAACGGAAGTTATAAATCCTTCAGTTTCGTTTAATTTTACAGTATTGTATTAAACCACTTAGTTGTATTGAAAATTAAGCTAGGTTACTCAATTGACAATCTTAAAACTTAATGAATACAAAGTAATACACAGATCCACAATTCAATATTTCTTGAACGGAAGTTATAAATCCTTCAGTTTCGTTTAATTTTACAGTATTGTATTAAACCACTTAGTTGTATTGAAAATTAAGCTAGGTTACTCAATCGACAATCTTAAAACTTAATGAAAAAAAAAGTAATACACAGATCCACAATTCAATATTTCTTGAACGGAAGTTATAAATCCTTTAGTTTTGTTTAATTTTACAATATTGTATTAAACAACTTAGTTGTATTGAAAATTAAGCTAGGTTACTCAATCGATAATCTTAAAACTTAATGAATACAAAGTAATACACAGATCCACAATTCAGTATTTCTTGAACGGAAGTTATAAATCCTTCAGTTTCGTTTAATTTTACAGTATTGTATTAAACCACTTAGTTGTATTGAAAATTAAGCTAGGTTACTCAATCGACAATCTTAAAACTTAATGAATACAAAGTAATACACAGATCAACAATTCAATATTTCTTGAACGGAAGTTATAAATCCTTCAGTTTCGTTTAATTTTACAGTATTGTATTAAACCACTTAGTTGTATTGAAAATTAAGCTAGGTTACTCAATCGACAATCTTAAAACTTAATGAATACAAAGTAATACACAGATCCACAATTCAATATTTCTTGAACGGAAGTTATAAATCCTTTAGTTTTGTTTAATTTTAACATATTGTATTAAACAACTTAGCTGTATTGAAAATTAAGCTAGGTTACTCAATCGACAATCTTAAAACTTAATGAATACAAAGTAATACACAGATCCACAATTCAGTATTTCTTGAACGGAAGTTATAAATCCTTCAGTTTCGTTTAATTTTACAGTATTGTGTTAAACCACTTAGTTGTATTGAAAATTAAGCTAGGTTACTCAATCGACAATCTTAAAACTTAATGAATACAAAGTAATACACAGATCCACAATTCAATATTTCTTGAACGGAAGTTACAAATCCTTCAGTTTTGTTTAATTTTACAGTATTGTATTAAACAACTTAGTTGTATTGAAAATTAAGCTAGGTTACTCAACCGATAATCTTAAAACTTAATGAATACAAAGTAATACACAGATCCACAATTCAATATTTCTTGAACGGAAGTTATAAATCCTTCAGTTTCGTTTAATTTTACAGTATTGTGTTAAACCACTTAGTTGTATTGAAAATTAAGCTAGGTTACTCAATCGACAATCTTAAAACTTAATGAATACAAAGTAATACACAGATCCACAATTCAATATTTCTTGAACGGAAGTTATAAATCCTTCAGTTTCGTTTAATTTTACAGTATTGTGTTAAACCACTTAGTTGTATTGAAAATTAAGCTAGGTTACTCAATCGACAATCTTAAAACTTAATGAATACAAAGTAATACACAGATCCACAATTCCATATTTCTTGAATGGAAGTTACAAATCCTTCAGTTTTGTTTAATTTTACAGTATTGTATTAAACAACTTAGTTGTATTGAAAATTAAGCTAGGTTACTCAACCGATAATCTTAAAACTTAATGAATACAAAGTAATACACAGATCCACAATTCAATATTTCTTGAACGGAAGTTATAAATCCTTCAGTTTCGTTTAATTTTACAGTATTGTGTTAAACCACTTAGTTGTATTGAAAATTAAGCTAGGTTACTCAATCGACAATCTTAAAACTTAATGAATACAAAGTAATACACAGATCCACAATTCAATATTTCTTGAACGGAAGTTATAAATCCTTTAGTTTTGTTTAATTTTACAATATTGTATTAAACAACTTAGTTGTATTGAAAATTAAGCTAGGTTACTCAATCGATAATCTTAAAACTTAATGAATACAAAGTAATACACAGATCCACAATTCAGTATTTCTTGAACGGAAGTTATAAATCCTTCAGTTTCGTTTAATTTTACAGTATTGTATTAAACCACTTAGTTGTATTGAAAATTAAGCTAGGTTACTCAATCGATAATCTTAAAACTTAATGAATACAAAGTAATACACAGATCAACAATTCAATATTTCTTGAACGGAAGTTACAAATCCTTCAGTTTTGTTTAATTTTACAGTATTGTATTAAACAACTTAGTTGTTTTTAAAATTAAGCTAGGTTACTCAACCGATAATCTTAAAACTTAATGAATACAAAGTAATACACAGATCCACAATTCAATATTTCTTGAACGGAAGTTATAAATCCTTCAGTTTCGTTTAATTTTACAGTATTGTATTAAACAACTTAGTTGTTTTTAAAATTAAGCTAGGTTACTCAACCGATAATCTTAAAACTTAATGAATACAAAGTAATACACAGATCCACAATTCAATATTTCTTGAACGGAAGTTATAAATCCTTCAGTTTCGTTTAATTTTACAGTATTGTATTAAACCACTTAGTTGTATTGAAAATTAAGCTAGGTTACTCAATCGACAATCTTAAAACTTAATGAATACAAAGTAATACACAGATCCACAATTCAATATTTCTTGAACGGAAGTTATAAATCCTTTAGTTTTGTTTAATTTTACAATATTGTATTAAACAACTTAGTTGTATTGAAAATTAAGCTAGGTTACTCAATCGATAATCTTAAAACTTAATGAATACAAAGTAATACACAGATCAACAATTCAATATTTCTTGAACGGAAGTTATAAATCCTTCAGTTTTGTTTAATTTTACAATATTGTATTAAACAACTTAGTTGTATTGAAAATTAAGCTGAGTTACTTACTCGGTAATCTTAAAATTTAATGAATACAAAGTAATACACACATCCAAAATTCAATATTTCTTGAACGGTAGTTACAAATCCTTCAGTTTTGTTAATTTTACAGTATTATATTAAACAACTTAGTTGTATTGAAAATTAAGCTGGGTTACTCACTCAATAGTCTTATCAAACAAAACTTAGTGAATGCAAAGTAATACACAGATCCACAAATCAATAATTCTTAAGTAGAAGTTACAAATCCTTCATTTTGTTTACTTTTACAGTATTTTATTAAACTACTTATGTGTAATAAAAATTAAGATGGGTTTCCGACTCGGTAATATCATACGACAAAGCTTAACGAATACAAAGTAATACACAGATCCGCAATTTAATATTTCTTGAACAGAAGTTGCAAATTCTTCATTTTAGTTCACTTTTGCAATGATTTGATTAAACAATTTAGATGTATTGAAGATTAAGCTGGGTTACCAACTCGATAATATTACCAAACAAAACTTAATAAATATAAAGTAAGACAAATGCACAATTCAGTATTTTTTGAACGGATGCAAACCCTTCATTTTTGTTTCCATTTACAATAATTGAATGAAACAAATCAGGTATATTTAAAATTAAGCTAGGTTAGGCCGTGCATTAATTATGACTTTTTCAGGTAAAGCCGCCCGTGCTTTTTTACTTTTTCAGGCAGCCCAGTCTCCATTGGTACTTTTTGAGACATTTGAAGTGGCTTTTTTCAGAGTGGCTTTTTTTAGGTCTTTGAAGTAGCTGACTTGACCTGAAAAAGCCATAATAAAGACAGGGCTATACCAATTCGACAATATAATCAAATAAAACTCTGCCCATAAAAAATAATCCATAGATGAAAAATTTAAAACTGTGTTGACCTGAAGCAACATGCCCTTCGTTTTTGTTCTTTGAAAATAATACGATAAAATAGTCGAGGTAAAATGGATATTAAGCTGGACGGCTCAATGATATTATTTCTGTCAAAATGGGATTTTTCAGCACTACAATTTTTAATTCTAAAAGCAGTTAATACATTGAAAACTATGCTAGTTAAAGTTGGGTTTATGAAGAATCAAAGCATTATAAATTAGATAAATAAATACATTAGGAATTAATTAGACTCCAGAGAAACCAAAAGTTCGTTCAAAGGTTAGAAAAGACGGAGGACGCTTTAATTAGCCGGCATGGAGATGACTTGAAAAACATTGATGGTAACACTTTAATTATTACAGATTGTTTCATGAAAAAACGGAAAGATTGGACTTAATTAAAGCGCGCTAAGTCAGCCAATTTAATATTCTAAATACAAACGTTCGAAAGCGGTATGCTGATGGACTGTAAGGGACTTTTTAGAAGAAAACAGAACAAACTAGAGTTGATTAAAGCACGCGAAATTAGACACCGTAATATTATAATTGTTAATTCCAAAGGTAATATGTTAGATAGAATATTAGGGACTATTAGGAAAACATAACAAATGGGAGATTGCTTCAAGTGTATAAAATCAGACCACAACATAATATAACCATGGTGATTCCAAAGTTGTTATATTAGATAGAATATTAGGGACTTTCCCTGAGGAAAATAAAACGAATGGAAGATTGCTTCAATTGTATAAAATCAGACCCCAATATATTATACCCATATTTCCAAAGGTAATATGTTAGATAGAATATTAGGGACTTTTAGGAAAACATAACAAATGGGAGATTGCTTCAAGCGCATAAAATCAGACCACAACATAATATAACCATGGTGATTCCAAAGCTGTTATATTAGATAGAATATTAGGGACTTTCCCCGAGGAAAATAAAACGAATTCAAGATTGCTTCAATTGTATAAAATCAGACCCCAATATATTATACCCATGATATTTCCAAAGGTATTATGTTCGATAGAATATTAGGGACTTTTAGGAAAACATAACGAATGGGAGATTGCTTGAAGTGCATAAAATCAGACCCCAGCATATTGCAACCATGGTAATTCTAAAGGTGTTATGTTAGACAGTATATTAGGGACTTTTAGGAAAACATAACGAATGGAAGATTACTTGAAGTGCATAAAATCAGACCCCAACATATTATAACCATGGTAATTCCGAAGGTGTTATAATAGATGGAATATTAGGGACTTTCCCCGAGGAAAATAAAACGAATTCAAGATTACTTGAAGTGCATAAAATCAGACCCCAACCTATTATAACCATGTTAATTTCAAAGGTGTTATGTTAGATAAAATATTAGGGTCTTTTCCGAAGGAAAACATAACAAATGGGAGATTGCTTGAAGTGCACATACACCTAATATTATAGCCATGGTAATTCCAAAGGTATTATGTTAGATAGAATATTAAAGACTTTGAGAAAAACATAACGAATGGGAGATTGCTTGAAGTGCATAAAATCAGACCCCAACCTATTATAATTATGGTATTTCCAAAGTTATCATGTTAGATAGAATATTAGGGATTTTTAGAAAAACATGACGAATGGGAGATTGCTTGAAGTGCATAAAACCAGACCCCAACCTATTATAATTATGGTAATTCCAAAGGTGTTATGCTACATAGGATATATTGGACCTTTCCCCAGAAAAACATAGCAAATGGAATATTGCTTGAAGTGCACAAAATCAGACCCCAGCATAGTGTAACCACGGTAATTCCAAAGGTATTATGTTAGATAGTATATTATGGACTTTTAGGAAAACATAACGAATGTGAGATTACTTGAAGTGCATAAAATTAGACCCCAACAAACTATAACCATGGTAATTCCAAAGGTGTTATATTAGATGGAATATTTGGGACTTTCCCCGAGGAGAATACAACGAATAGAAGATTGCTTGAAGTACGTAAAATCAGACCCCAACCTGCTATAACCATGGTAATTCCAAAGGTGTTATGTTAGATAGAACATTAGGGACTTTTCCCGAACATAACGAATGGGAGATTACTTGAAGTGCATAAAATCAGACCCCAACATATTAAAACCATGGTAATTCCAAAGGTGTTATATTAGATAGAATATTATGGACTTTCCCCGAGGAAAATAAAACGAATGGAAGATTGCTTGAAGTGCATAAAATCCGATCCCAACTTACTATAACCATGGTAATTTCAAAGGTGTTATGTTAGATAGAATATTAGGGACTTTTCCCGAACATAACGAATGGGAGATTACTTGAAGTGCATAAAATCAGACCCCAACATATTAAAACCACGGTAATTCCAAAGGTGTTATATTAGATAGAATATTATGGACTTTCCCCAAGGAAAATAAAACGAATGGACGATTGCTTGAAGTGCATAAAATCCCATCCCAACTTACTATAACCATGGTAATTTCAAAGGTGTTATGTTAGATAGAACATTAGGGGCTTTTCCCGAACATAACGAATGGGAGATTACTTGAAGTGCATAAAATCAGACCCCAACATATTAAAACCATGGTAATTCCAAAGGTGTTATATTATATAGAATATTATGGACTTTCCCCGAGGAAAATAAAAAGAATGGAAGATTGCTTGAAGTGCATAAAATCCGATCCCAACTTACTATAACCATGGTAATATAAAAATCCGACTTTCCCCGAGGAAAATAAAACGAATGGAAGATTGCTTGAAGTGCATAAAATCCGATCCCAACTTACTATAACCATGGTAATTTCAAAGGTGTTATGTTAGATAGAACATTAGGGACTTTTCCCGAACATAACTAATGGGAGATTACTTGAAGTGCATAAAATCAGACCCCAACATATTAAAACCATGGTAATTCCAAAGGTGTTATATTAGATAGGATATTATGGACTTTCCCCGAGGAAAATAAAACGAATGGAAGATTGCTTGAAGTGCATAAAATCCAGTCCCAACTTACTATAACCATGGTAATTTCAAAGGTGTAATGTTAGATAGAACATTAGGGACTTTTCCCGAACATATCGAATGGGAGATTACTTGAAGTGCATAAAATCAGACCCCAACATATTAAAACCATGGTAATTCCAAAGGTGTTATATTAGATAGGATATTATGGACTTTCCCTGAGGAAAATAAAACGAATGGAAGATTGCTTGAAGTGCATAAAATCCGATCCCAACTTACTATAACCATGGTAATTTCAAAGGTGTTATGTTAGATAGAACATTAGGGACTTTTCCCGAACATAAAGAATGGGAGATTACTTGAAGTGCATAAAATAAGACCCCAACATATTAAAACCATGGTAACTCCAAAGGTGTTATATTAGATAGAATATTATGGACTTTCCCCGAGGAAAATAAAACGAATGGAAGATTGCTCGAAGTGCATAAAATCCGATCCCAACTTACTATAACCATGGTAATTTCAAAGGTGTTATGTTAGATAGAACATTAGGGACTTTTCCCGAACATAACGAATGGGAGATTACTTGAAGTGCATAAAATCAGACCCCAACATATTAAAACCATGGTAATTCGAAAGGTGTTAGATTAGATAGAATATTATGGACTTTCCCCGAGGAAAATAAAACGAATGGAAGATTGCTTGAAGTGCATAAAATCCGATCCCAACTTACTATAACCATGGTAATTCCAAAGGTGTTATGTAAGATAGAACTTTAGGGACTTTTCCCGAGAAAAACACAACAAATGGGAGGATGCTTGAAGTGCACGAAATCAGGCTACCTAACATTCTTGCAACAGTAATTCATAAGGCGTTACGTTTTTACAAATTATTAAGGTTTTTTCAGAAGAAAACAGAACAAATTAGAGTTGATTAAAGCGCCGAATTTAGACCCCGCAATATTATAACCATGGTAATTCCAAAGACGTTACGTTCGGGAGAATATTGGGGAGTTTTCCCCAGGAAAATATAACGAATGGGATATTGCTTGAAGTGCACAAAATCAAACCCCAACATATTTTAACCATGGTAATTGCAAAGGTGTTATGTTGGATAAAATATTGAAGACTTTTCCCGACAAAAAAAGAACAACAAATGGGGGGATGCATAAAGTGCGCAAAATCAGACCACCTAATATTCTTTCAACACTAATTCATAAGGCGTTATGATAGATGAGTTATTAGGGACTTTTTCTGGAGAAAATAGAACAAACGAGTGTTGATCGAAGCGCAAAAAATCTTATCATCAAGGATTCTGGCTAAGGCAATTTATAAGGTACCATATTATTTCAATTGGTAGGGGCTTGTCCAGAAGAAACCAGAACAAATTAGAGTTGATTTAACAATGCCAATGTTTACTAGAATTTAAGTCGTCATGACATTATGGAAGGGTCAACTTAAAAGATAAAAACAGCCCCCCCCCTAAAAAAAACAAAAAAGCAGATGAATTTTATAGGAAATATACGGCCTCCTTTGAAAAAGCTGAATTTTACTTAAAAAAACTACATCAGATTAAAAAAAAGAGTAAATTATAGTCTAAATAGTCTAAAAGGCGAGTTGATCGAATGTCAAAAATTTCAGGCTACCTAATATTCTTACTACAATAATCCACAAGGTGTTATATTAGATAGACTATAAGGTACTTTTTGATAAGAACTAAAATAGGTTAAAGTTTATTAAATTGCACGAAATCAGAATAACTAAAATTATGAGTACAATAATTTCAAAGCCGTTTTATTAGATGGGCTATTACGGATTATATTCAGAAGAAAACGAAACAGGAGTAGAGTTGATTAAATTCGCAAGCTTAGGCCACTTACTAATCAGCAATAGTGTTTCATAAGGTATTATATTAGATGGATTATTAGAGACTTTTTCAGAAGGAAATAAAACGGATTAGAGTTGATTAAAGTACGTGAAATCGGATCACCTAGTATCCTATGTGTGGTAATCCTAAAGGCGTTAAGTAAGATGAATTATTACGGCTTTTATCAGAGAAACTAAAACAGATTGGAGTTGACCCAGCCGCGTTAACTCAGTCCACCTAATATTTTAACCACAATAATTTAAAAGACATTAAGTTGAATCTAAAAGTTTCAAGAGAGCTAAAAACTATAAAATGAGCGCGATTGTCTCCAAAAAGCGAAAAAGGCCACCGGAAATTCTAAATGTTTGCTTTTTTCTTCTATATTGTCCGTTTTCTTCTATTTTTGAGAAAAGGAAAGAAAGAAAAGATAAATACTCCACCAAGATTCAAAACGAAATTTGTAAAAATAAATGTTTTACGAACACACTTCTATTTTATTTCTAGCGACGCAATATTCTTTTGTTATAATACAGTACTATTCTATTATGTCATGAACATATTCTTTGCTATATTGGTAATATCATACAATTGCACTTTTTAACGCTCATTTTCGCGCAAAACCATCCAAATCAGATTTTTCGATTGTTATTGATGGCTAGTTATTTGTCAACAGGGAAAAAAAAATTGCCCTTTCAAGATGCTTAAAAATTAATTTTTCTATCAAAAGCTGTAAATTCTGTCTGTTTCTATACGCCGTGAAAATAGAGATGACCCATTTTGGAAAAAAAAACTCTTAAGAATTTTAAACCAAAAGAGGTATTGAAATGTAAACAGGGTCAATCATTCCAGCGTGCCGACTTAAGGAATAACAGAACAAATTTCTATTTCACAAAACATGCCCCATAACAACTTTTGAATTAGTACACCGTATTTGTTAATTGGGAATTAACTATTAAAACAGTTATTTGTTATTGAATCTATTCAATGAAAAGATGCTAAAATCATGCTAATTAAAGCGTACAACCGCTGGAAAAAGACAGATTCAAGAGAAAAGAAGATGATGAATCAATTAGAAACATTTACATTTCCATTTTGTCCAAAATTGCTCTGTAAGGAATAACTGATCTCTGCTCCATGTCGTCAGTTCTCAGTGACGACATGGAGTGACGACAGTCTATTTAATGAAAAGATGCTAAAATTATGCAAATTGAAGCGTACAACCGTTGGAAAAAGAGAGATTCAAGAGTAAAAAAAGATGATCAACCTATGAGAAACATTTACATTTCCATTTTGTCTGAAATTGCTCTGTAAGGAATAACTGATTTCTGCTCCATGTCGTCACTTCTTAGTTTAACCTAGAGGATATAAATCAAGTTAGACTATAAACTATTTTTAGCTTCATTCACGAGAAATTGAAAGAAAGAAACGTAAGGTATAGTAATGAGGCATAGTGAGGTATAGCTAGATAGAAACAATTCCAGTATAATGTTCAAACTATCAAAAGTTCTTAAGTTTGTTTCGATTGACAGTTAGTTAAGTTGGTATAAAGAAAACAATATAGTATATTTAAGATAAAACTGCCATCAATAAAAAAGATCCAGCGAACGGAATAAAAATTAACAGTGATAACTTTAAATGTTTTCTTTGGATGTCTCTTTATTTTCATTTTCTTTGGAACTTTTAATCAGCAGATCTTACCAAGATGCTGCTGATAGTTACAAATACATAATGAAGAGAAGAGAAAAGAGAGAGAAGGAAAAAAACTAAATTAAATCTCGAGTCACTGAAAGAAACGAAATTGCGTCTATAAAACCAAACATAGTTGTTATATAAAATCCATAGTAACGCATATACAAAGACAACATAGAATAATACAAAGAAAATTACTTTGTAAGATATAACTACTGGCAATAAAAAAGTTCAAATGAAACGAACAGAATACGAGCAAGCAGTGAAAACCTTAGATATTTTCTTTGGATCTCTCTTCATTGTCATTTTCTTTATATCTTATATTCAGCAGATCCTATCAAGATGCTGCTGATAGTTATAGATATATAATGAAGAGAAAAGAGAGAACTAAATTAAATCTTGGATGACTAAAAAATGAAATTGCGTCAATAAAACCAAACATTTCTGTTACATAAGATCCATAATAACGCAAGAAACGAAAATGTAAGGCGACTCATTTACTCTATTTAAAGAATATTCTTCCAACAAAATAAGGTATATAAACTTGAAAAGATGTGCAAAAGTTTTTTTGAAAGTATACAGCATTTAAGAAACGCATGAAATCTAAGGAAAATTATGATTTTGGATATTTATCTTTTCTTGTGATTCTTATCTTTTCCAAAAGATTCATTATTTATGAATCTTTTGATTTAAAATGAGCAGTTCTTCATGTTTAGGGCTCTTGCACGGGGGCTCCAATGGACATACTACCTTCGGAGACATGATTCGCTTAATTATAAAGAAACGCTTTGAAATTTTGACATGCTGCCATTTTCAACCGCGATGAAACTCGAGGATAAAAAAAGGGTACAGGAGGGAGCTACCCTTTGGCCTCTTTCTACTTTTAAAGGTTTTGACATGCTACCCTCCTAAACCTGAATTTCGTCAGATTCGTCCTATAGTCTCTTTTTACATATTTCCCATAATTCACCTATTTCTTGCGTTGATTGTATTTTGTCCTTTTTAATTGAATTTGAAATCTAATTTGATTGAATCGAACAATTTTTATTTAATTGAAATTAATTTAATTTTTCGATTCAATTTATTTCATATTTAATTGAAATTTAAAATTGAATTGAAATTTAATTGAATTTTAATTGTTTTCGTTCAACTTTATTTTAACACAAATTCTCCTTAATATGTGAGATATTCTTAATAATGCTACCGAGTGGACAAACTAATCAGCAGAAAAGCTGCTACAGTAAGGACCGTACTCAGGATTTTTTTCGGGGGGGGGCATAAAATGATTTTTTACGAGTCGGACAAAGATTTTGTTGGACATGGGATCAAACACCCCCACCCACCCTGCCAAACATGGACACGAACCTGGGCTATAATGGATAAGAAGAATCCTCAAGAATGCGAATAGAGACCATGAAAAATTTGTGGTTTAAGCGGTGTCTATCATTGGTCCTTTGTCAGTAAGGTTGCGCAGCTTAATAGGAAAAAATAAAAACTCCAACACGATGTGGCAGCTGCCATAAGAGGTCAACAACTTGACTCCTCCTCGGAAAAACTCCCTGTTTCCTTAAAAAATCCTGATGTATCGGTATGTGATGCACTCTATGAATATTATTTAAACAAACTTATTATGTATTTTCTATATGTCATCTAGTCAAATTAAATGAAAACACCTTTTTATATTAATATGCATACATTTTACACTTACATTTAAAGAGTTAATTTGTAAATATTTTTACTGAAAATTAAAAATATTAGCATGAATATTTTCAAATGGAAAAGATTCAAAAATCGAAAAACTTCGCTGTTTAAAGAACAAAATATTTTAAATATTAATAATAATACCAAAAAAAACAACAAAAACAAAACAAGCCAAATGAAAAAACTAAACTTGAAAAATTAACTGTAGACTTCGCCGCCATTTGATTACTAAAGACTTTACCTTCAGAAAGAGTTAGAGCAACTACCGAGAGGGTCTGGGGTCGGTTCCTGCCATATTCTAGCTCTACGGGTTAGGCTGCCAACCCCTGTATAGCCGACCAAAGCTGTATAAGTGCCAGTTCCAAGCTTCTATAAAACTCGCAACTGATGGAAGTTTTGATGTGTGACCGCCTTACTCCCTCAAAAAAATTTCGGTATATGCGTCTCCTTCCACCTAGAGAAGGTTTATATTTACGAGTTCTGATCCAGATAAAAAACGCCATGACAACCCCAAACACTAACCATTCCCCTGACTTTTGGTCTCTTCGTACATTTCTTTTCCTTCCTTCATATCCCATAGTCCGTGTTTCACTGAGGTTTCATATAGTCTATTTTATCTTTGGGTTTTATATTGACACTCCGTCTTTATCATTTGCCAATATATAATGCCAATATAGTCAATATATAATGGCAATATTATTATAATTCTTACCTGGAGTTGATCAGTTAGCATTCATTTGAAATCCCCTTGCTTGAGCATCAAGGAGTAATATTCCACAGGATGTCGAAAATCCCAGAATTGTAAAAAATAGCTTTAGCATTCGACCATCAGGCATTTGCAATTCATGCGGTAGAACTTCGAAAAACGTCACATAAAGAAACGTACCACAGGCAAGGCCTTGGAGGACACTGGTTGCAATACCTGCACCTACATCGTTTTCAACCTTCAAAAATAGATAAGATTAATAGTAACATTAGCAACAGGAGTACATTACGCGATTCATCTGAATAATTTTCTTCAAGATAGTGTATTATTAGTGGCGAATAACTCACTTTATTGTTTGTTAGGTATTTGATTTTAATTTTCAAATTTTTCGTCTTTTATTGAATTTTATTAATCTTTTTGGCGTTTTTTTTCATTAGTTTTGTTGTATTTCCACGCTTGCTTTTTGTTTTTTCCTTGGTCATATTATTTCGTCTTCACATTATTTGAAACTACGTTTTGTGATATATCATCAAATACTGTGCTTTTGGCCATCCAACTGGGGCTAAAAGAAAAGTGTCTGAGAGACAAAAGTTTGTCTGAGAGGACGCGGGTTCGAATCCCAGTGTACCCAATTCTTCGGTTTGGGACGGGGGTCAGTGGTGTGACCCTGTAAGCTTAGCTAGAGCCGACCCAGCTCTAAATGGGTACCTGTAGAAATCTGGGGAAGGTAAACAGGAAGGGTGTGCGGAAGCACAGGATGGCTGGCCCCCAACCCCCCATTGCACTTCCTGGATGAAGGGCCAAGAAACGGAGATCAGCACCGCCGGTAAGGACTGTAAAGTCTAATGCCGTATCCTTTACCTTTTTTTTTTACCTTTTTAAAAGAAAAGTGATTTTCTTCGAGATCAGAGGAAATTAAAAAAAAACTTTTACGCTACTTTACTTTTTTCTAGACTTTACGCTGACTATATTTCTTGTTCTGGACTTCCCGACACTTGCCTAAGGCATGTCATACTCGTTTAGTACCAACTAACACATATCCAAAGTAATATAAGCTAAGTAACTAGAATTAGCTAGAAAAATAATATAGAAAAAAAATACGTTGAAAGAAATAAAAAATACGTACTACAAATACGTTATTTTCATTGAAAATACCTTCTTTCTTTCGATGTTTTCATTTAAAATAAAGAAATAAAGGACAAAATTACCCCCCCCCCGTACTAGATTCTGACAAATAAATTTGCCAGAATTCCTCCTTTGAATTTCCATGAAATGAAGCCACTACCCCAATACATTCAAGGCACTATGTACACCTCCTTTCTACCTTCTTTCTTTCGGTATTTTCATTAAAAAAAATGAAGAAAGGACAAATTTGCACCCCCATCTAGATTCTGAAAAATACATTTTACCCCCTTTAAATTTCCATGAACCGAAGCCACTATCCCAATACATTCAAGGCACTATGACATATTCCCATTTGTACAAACCTCAGCACAAAAAAAAAAAAAAAAAAAAAAAAAAAAAAAAAAAAAAAAAAAAGAACATGCTTTAACAAAACATGACAAAGCTCCATATCAGTTTTTATATCAGTTTTTATTGATACTGCCCTCCAATGCTATTTATTTCAACTATAATTCCGTATTTGTCTACTAGATTGGGTACAGAAATCTCAAAAATGAATAGCATGCACTATTATTTCCAGGATTTATAATTATCATCAAAACAGCCCATTATACATTTAGCCCAAAGGGAAATATAAATCTTCTCATGTTTCACATTGTAATTTTGCCTACATCTGCAGCCTATTCAATGCAGTCTCTCTTAGCAGTGAAATAGAAATAATTATCCAACAATCCTGGCGTAATACGAGCTCTGAGAGCAGGCCGTATCCATGATTTTTTTCGGGTGGTTTTTTACACCAGGATTTTTTTTGGGGGGGGGACAAAAAAACACAAAAACGCATAAAAAACTTGAGTAGGCTACATCTATTTTTGTTACGTTTTTACAAGTCAGACCAACAATTGGAGGAAGGGGGGGTGAAAAAATCCTCTAACCCCCCTGGGT
>NC_088871.1:45688873-45783873 GCF_032884065.1 Artemia franciscana | reverse complement strand
TTCTCCTTCTGTCTCTCTTTTTTTTTGTGTTTGTGCTGTTGCATTGGTGATTTCTCTTTTCATGATATATATATATATATATATATATATATATATATATATATATATATATATATATATATATATATATATATATATATATATATATATATATATATATATATATATATATATATATATATATATGTAAAACAGTGCGGTTATTTGGTTCAAGTTGTTCATGTCTGGTAGAATGATTTATGCTGATCCGCTTTTTCGCTTACAAGTTCCTCAAGGGTCAATTTTAGGGCCAGTATTGTTCTTTACTTTATGTAAATGACCTAATTTTTGCAGTTATAAATAAAATTCTCTTTATCGTTGTCATCTATGTCGTCCAATATTGTCACGTACCAATAACCATAGTTTTCGTTTCTCGGATTCTTTTGTTACTTTTGTCAATGATACCACCCTTAAAATACTTTGGGAGTTCAGAGGACGAGGCTCATATAGAGTTAGTGGACCTCTTTAAGAGAGTTTCAATTTGGTTTGGTGTTAACTTTCTTGCCTTAAATGTTTCTAAAAATAGTTCTTTCGTTTTTCTCGTATATCTCAGGCTTGCCCTCAACTATCCGAAATTCATATTTTTATTTATTTTTTATTTATTTTATTTCTAACCGGTCATACAATACAAAGTAAACAGAGACGGAGTATACAGACAAAACGACAAAAAAAAGGAATATGAAAAAAAAAACAAAGAAACATCACAACAATGGAATAATTTATAAAGAACATTCGATGAAGCACTGAACCGCTTTTGAATACATACAACTTTAAATATCACTGTACAGGAATACATACATACATACATGCATATTTAATTCCCATCAAAAAAAAAAAAAAAAAAAAAAAAAAAAAAAAAAAAAAAAAACTCACTACAAAAGAATACACAACACACAAGACAAATAAAGAACACATGAGTATCTAACTACAAAAAATAAAAAACCTATTGCCTCAAAATAATTGCCCAAGGATGAGTAACAATATTAGAGTTATATCTGGCGATCTGGGCTAATATTGCTTCATTAGGGTTGATGATCCCATACCGACTTGTCACAATACGGTTACTTGTCCATGGTGGAAGCCATAAGAGGTACTTTGCATATTTATAATATGTAGACCGCAATTTTTTCTTATCTTCCTTTTGGAAAATCCTCCAAAAGGGACTTAGATACAGATAATGAGGTAGTGCCATTGCATTATATAGATGGGCCAAAATCCGCCGATCAAACTGACGCTTATAAACTACAACACGGCTATACGCTAAAGAGATCCGCTTCTGCAGATGACTCTGCAAAAGATGACGTGTTTCAAGCATAGACCGACCAATAGGAATCCCCAAATAAACTATGTGTTCGGCAAGCCGAACAGTACCACCACCCAGCCTAACATCAACAGCAGACCCTTGCTTAGCATTAAATAACAACACATCAGATTTCTTTTCGTTAAACTGAAGGCCTATTTTTCCATACTCTACTTGAAGCTGGATAAAATTCTCCTCTAAACCGTGAAGGAGGCGGCTCAAATTAAGTACATCGTCTGCATAGCTTATTAACGATAGATCAATTCCTCTCAGAATGTATGTCAGATTTGACTTAGATTGTGGTTTAACGATGCTGTTATTAAATGCGGTAGGTGATGTCAATGCACCCTGCCTTACACCTTTTTCAACGGAGAGTACCGGGTTATTTGTCAGATTTGGTGTTATTGGTAGCTTAAGCCTAGCTTTTAAATTTTTATACATATCATATAAAGGGTTTAACATACTTGGATCAACACCTACTAGGCCCATATCTAAAATAATCTGCTCATGAATTAGTGAATCAAAGGCCCTTCTGACATCATGTGCAGTGAGAGCTATGCTCTCACCGTTTTTCTCAGCATCTAATATATCCAAAGACTTCATTAGTAGACCAAAGGGTGTCCATGTCCGTTTCCTAAGTATCCTCCTAGATGTAAATTTATTTTTTAAACACCAAATTGATTTGATTAAAATGAAGCCATGCAGAAACATTGGTATCATAAGTAAACTCAATCATATATGTTCTGGACCAGTTATAAGAATCATGTATCACAGCTAAATTGATTCTTATGTTTCTTATTCTTCTTCATTTAAATTCTCAAAGGTGTTTTCTATAGGGTGTTGGCTTGTGAGATGTTTCAAACAGGCTAAATTGGCTACTTAGGTCTACTTTTGCAGTATTAGCAGTCTCTAATAAGTTTTCTTCTTCATTTAAATTCTCAAAGGTGTTTTCTATAGGGTGTTGGCTTGTGAGATGTTTCACACAGACTAAATGGGCTACTTAGGTCTACTTTTGCAGTATTAGCAGTCTCTAATAAGTTTTCTTCTTCATTTAAATTCTCAAAGGTGTTTTCTATAGGGTGTTGGCTTGTGAGATGTTTCAAACAGGCTAAATTGGCTACTTAGGTCTACTTTTGCAGTATTAGAAGTCTCTAATAAGTTTTCTTCTTCATTTAAATTCTCAAAGGTGTTTTCTATAGGGTGTTGGCTTGTGAGATGTTTCAAACAGGCTAAATGGGCTACTTAGGTCTACTTTTGCAGTATTAGCAGTCTCTAATAAGTTTTCTTCTTCATTTAAATTCCCAAAGGTGTTTTCTATAAGGTGTGGCTTGTGAGGTGTTGCAATCAGGCCAAAAGGGCTGTTTATTAGTTAATTATTAGTTAACATGCTAGGTTTTGGTAGAGGGCCATACAGCTTTTTTTGTGTTTTATTTATTTTACGTTATAAATTAAAAGGAAAGTTGTACTTTATTATAATTATTAATAAGTTGCAATAGTTAGTTAATTATTAGTTTGCATGCTAGGTTTTAGCAGAGGACAACAGAGCTTGTATATGTTATTTTTGTCCTTTACTTTATAGTCTAAATTAAAGTAAAGTTGCAATTTACTGCAACTATTTATTAGTTGCATTAGTTAGTAAAATTATTAGATAATCATGCTAGGTTTTTGTGGAGGACAACAGATAGGGGAAAGCCCTACAGATAGGTAGTGTAGCTCCATAGGAGGCTTAGACCAAGTAGGACCTTGTCCCGGTGGGGCCCATAATAGAAACTGGGAAACCCTCCCCTGTGGGTCATAATTACAGGTGGAGGAGGAAGAAGACCCCTCAAATGTACACTCAGCAGGGCCAACTGCCGTGTTCACACGTCAGACGAGTTACAAACCTTCTCCCAGTAATGGGTTAAATAGCATGGTGAAGCAGAACACCATCGTGGGAGGATCCTCTATAGGAGGACAACAGCGGCAGGGCGTAAGATCCAGATTTATGGACAACGGCCTCTGTAAAGGGCTGCCTCGACCCTTTCGGGGTACCTGCAAGACTGGGAAACTTGCGGTCAATTTTTCCCACTTGAGGAGTGGCGCCCCTCGAGGAAATTATAGCCTAGTAAACAACACAGCACTCGTACGGGATTCTGATTATTGGATAATTTTCTGGGCTTGGTTTGTTTTTGATGGGCGTTTTCGGGCTGAAAAATCCCTTCCTAGCTAATTTATCTACTATGGGCTGCCTCCCCGTAGTAGCATAATATTTGTAGGCATGAATATATAATGAGTCGGAGGTAATAGGCTTGGGACTGTCTGTGCAGGATTTCGACTCTTGTTGATAGAAGAGCATCGCCAAGTGCTGAAAACCATGTTGTGACCAAGATGGGCCCAGGATTGCACAAAGCCTCCAACTTACTGGAGGTCCCAAGGACTTCTTGCTGTCCGAATCTAAGCCGGCTTAAGCGCTTCGGTGTAGACTTGAGAAGATGTGTTGGTCCCCATCCTGCACTGGTATCCAGGATCACTGCTTTTCTAGAGGCCAAAATAATTTCAAAGATTTAAAGAACATGATAATTGGAGCTTGGAATGTTACGACGTTAAAAAATGACTATCACATCGACATTTTAACTGACGAATTCGGACGGTTTGAACTGGATTTATTAGGAGTTTCAGAAACTCATATCCAAGGGGTAGGAAGCATGAAATTAGGTGACATAGAATTTGTTTACTCAGGCAGGAAGGATGGGGTACATAGACAGGGAGTAGGGCCCATGATGAATAAGGAAGCTGCTAAGTCTTGTTTAGACTGGGAAGGTATTAATAATAGAATACTAATTGCTCATTTTATGACTAGAAAGTTTAGGGTATCAGTTATAGTAGTATATGCCCCCATTGAACCAACTGATGGAGATACTAGTGACTCAGATGAATTTTACTTACAGTTACAGGAGCAAATAGACAGGGTACCAGGTAGAAATATGGTATATTTGCTAGGAGATTTTAATGCCCAGGTTGGTAGAAATAGGGATAGATGGTATCCCTAGATACCATCTATCTATCTATCTAGATATAGATGATAGGCTTTTGAAATTTTGTAGGTATAACAACCTAGTTATAACCAATACGGTGTTTGGTCACAAAATGGCCCATAAGTTGACATGGTATTCACGTGATGGTAAGACAGAAAACCTTATTGATTATGTTATTGTAAACGGAAGACTAGCAGGATCAATACAAGATACTAGGGTGTATAGGAGTGCCGTTATTGATGTTAAAAGTAAAGATCACCATCTAGTAGTGTCTAAGGTTAATTTAAAGCTGAAATTTCGGAAGGGTAACTCCCTCCCGGAAAGTTATGATGTTGGTAGACTTCAGGATGAAAATTTGAGAAAAAAAATTCCAGGAACAGTTGAGTACTAAACTTGACGGTTTAAAATTTGACAATGTGGAATATGGATCGAATAATTTCAGAAAAACAATTTGTGAAGTTGCTGATGGTGTCCTAGGGAAGAGTGCTAAGACAGCAACTAGGAATATTAGTGAAAAGCTTTAGGTTTAATAGAGAGTAGAAGGGGTTTGTATAAGAATTATCTGAGTGATAGGTCGTATGAAAACAAAAGGAATGTAAAGAAAGTGGAGAAAGCATTAAAATATGAACTAAGGAGATGTGAAATGGAGGTGATGGATAAAATTGCTGAGGATCTGGAAGATGCGGCTAGACGGCATAATAGTAAAATATTATACTGGCATGTTAATAAATTGAAAGGGAGTAGCCAATCCGGACTAGTCCCAGTTAAAGATAGAAATGGGGCCACAATTAGTGATAAGGAAAAAGTTAAAGAAAGATGGGTGGAACATTTTGAGAATGTGCTAAACCGAGATACAGTTGCAGGGAAAGATATAGATGAAAATGAAAATGTTTGTGATACCTTGGATGTGAAGGAAGATTTGTTTAGTGAGGAAGAATTAGCAACAGTACTAGAAGGATTAAAAAATAATAAGGCCCCAGGTGCTGATAGTATGATTAATGAGTTTCTTAAATATGGTGGCTCTGAGGTTAGGAATAAGCTGCTGAAGATTATGAACATGATTTTTGAAAAAGGGGAAGTACCCAATGATTTTAGGAAAACCTTAATTAAACCAATGTTTAAGAAAGGTGAAAAGAGTGAGTGTCGTAATTATCGAGGCATTAGTCTGGTCTCTGCAGGTAGCAAATTACTGAGTAATATGATACTTTTTAGACTGAGACATGCTGTAGGCAAAGTTTTAAGGGAAGAACAATGCGGTTTTAGAAAAGGTAGAGGATGTGTCGACCATGTTTTCACTCTTAGGTTAATAATTGAGAAGTCCCCTCGTTGTAAAACACCTTTGGTCCTTAGTTTTATCGATTATGAGCAAGCTTTCGATTCTGTTGATAGATCAGCGTTAACAAAGGTCTTATCGTTATATGGTATACCAGAAAAACACATTAAAGTGATTTGCGCTATGTACGAGAATAATACTGCTGCGGTTAAGGTAGGAAATGAGGTTAGCAACTGGTTTTGTATTTAATCAGGAGTTAAGCAGGGTTGTGTTCTATCCCCCTTTATATGGATCATTTTGATGGACTTCGTCTTAAGGAGCACAGGAAAGGCAATTGGAGACCATGGAATCAAATGGGGAGGAAGAACGCTCCTGGACTTAGATTATGCTGATGATTTAAGCATATTAAATGAAAGCGTGAGCAAAATGAATGAATTTTTAGAGGTTTTACGAGTTCAGGGTGCTAAAATAGGCCTGAAAATTAATGTTAAGAAGACTAAGTCACTAAGGCTAGGAATAAGTGAAGATGAACAGGTGACATTAGGTAACGAAAAGATTGATCAGGTTGGGAGCTTTAGTTACCTTGGTAGTATTATTAGTAAAGATGGTGGGAGCAGTGAAGATGTTAAAAGTAGAATAGCTAAAGCTCAGGGTGTTTTTTCACAGTTAAAAAAAGTTTGGAAGAATAGAAAGATAAGCCTACAAACCAAGATTAGAATATTGGAAGCTACAGTGATGACAGTGGTCAAATATAATAATAATAATAATAATTTATTTATAACCCACAAAGTACATTAAACTGTGGAGTAAACACACAAAAAAAGAAAAAAACAAAACAAAAAACATAACAACATAAATAACATAGCAGCTTAACAACATACAACATAAATAAATTACCTCCATTCAAAAAATGGCCAAAGAGGGTCAAAAACACCGATCATTTGCCGAGTTTTAAGACATATATCTTTAGATAAATGTTTCAGTCGCGAGGGCGCATCAACGATGTCAAATTTAGAGACGACTGTATGATTCCGATACCACCGAGGCAGACGCAGCAAATACTTGCAATACTTAAAATGTCCTGAGCGTATTTTCTTTGTATCCTTCTTGCGAAGGAGGAAAGCAAAACCAGAAAGATAAAAAACAGCAGGGGCACAAAAACTAGAATAAAGACGGCATAATCCATTTCGGTTATACCGACCACGATTTGGTAAAATTTTCGCGTATCCAACCCGCATACTTTTCAGCACGCTGGACGTAATAGCGGAGCAAGTAGACGAAAGTGCTCTGAAGCATGGGCACTCCGAAGAGCAGATGAAAATTTACTAGATGTTTTCCAGAGAAATTGCCTACGGATTGTTCTGGGTACCCGGCTGACTGACCGTATTTCAAACAGTAGGTTGTACGAAAGGTGTGGTTCAATCCCGCTTTCTGGGGCTATAATGAAAGAAAGGTTGAGATGGCTAGGCCACGTTCTACGGATGAAGGATGACAGATTACCGAAGATTGTCCTTTTTGGCCAACCGTCTGGGGGGGGAGGATGTCATAAATAAAGATTTAAAGGAAATGTGAACTTCCTGGGAGGGTGTAAAGAGGGAGGCTTTAAACAGATTAGGTTGGAGGAGGAGCGTGCGTAGCTGTGTTGGCCTCAGGCGGCTTGGTGCTGCAGTGAGTTATTAGTAGTAGTAGTAGTAGTATATTCTTTCTTGTGCGTCTTTCGCTTTTTTCAGCTTTACAGTTATAGTCCTATGTCACTTAGATTTATGTCTTCTTTTGTATCTGATCGGTCAAATTATCAGCTTCGTACTTCTCTACATATCCAAATTCCACATACATGAACAATAAAATCCAATTTTAATCCCTTTGTTGCATGTCATTTGACGTGGAACACCCTTCCCGATTCGGATCGAGAATGTCACTCGTTTGGCACCTTCGAAATACTTGTAAAAAAATGTTTCTTTCCATACGATTAATTTTTCCTTGATGTATATAATGGTATTCATATTTCTTTTTATTTATATGTTTTGTAATCATTATTATTATATTTATGGCTGTTGTGATTCACCGCAGTTTGATAAAGCTTGTTTAATGAACTCTCTTTCCTTGTGTGTGTTTTTTCTTACATTTTTTTTCTCCGTTTCTACGAAGCAAATAATGCTTTACATGTCAAGTGTTTAAATGTTTAATGTTATGAGGTTGTTTCATAACCACCCTCCAACAGGCAAAGGAGCCTTTATTCCCAAGAAAAATATATCTATGCTCTTTCACAGCCTGGACACACAAACACTTTTGATTTAGTAAAATTTAAAGAGCAGAAATAGTAATAAAGGTAGCCCCGAAAGTTTGAGCTTAATACCCTCAATCGTTCTTGGTATACTGGTGAGATGTCTTATAGGCAACCAGCATACGAAACGGTGTATATTGATTTAATTTTGAAGCAACCTTAGGTTTTTAAGCGTAATGGGCAAATAACATAACTATGGGGGTTGACCAAACTAATAACCCTAGAGATATAGTTAAGAGACCGTTCAGCTATGCTGAACAAAATGGCTGTCTTAAAATGGAGTCTGAAAAATTATTTGCTAAAGAAGAGGGCCGATTGCCCTTCAACCACCTTTGACTCTTAACAGGACACTAGAACTTTTAATTTTCAATCAAATTAGCTCCTTTAAAATATTGATGATATTACTAGCTATGATAGAGCATCGTTGCCTATGTTCTTATATACCCTACATTGCTTATATGCCCTTTTAATACCTGCATGCATAGAGTTCTTCGCTTAATTGAAACTCCCTCTAAACGTTCCCTATAAGTTTCAACTTAATGTCGTCAGTGTCGTTAGTTACGGTAACCTTGAAAGCAGGAATAAATGTATACACACTGTGTCTTCTAGCTATTTCAATATCCACAACCTTTGAAGATATGAAGGAGAAATTCTCACAGAATATTTTTATCATAGGGATGACAACCTGCCATCCGTATGCAGGTTGTCGAAAGGGCATATCAGCAATATCTTAGGAACAATTTTGTATGTGAAATTAAGACTTACAACCCTTATTGTGGGGGGTGTTGAATTAAGCAAAAGACAAAACGTGTATCATAATACTACTGCTCCTACTCCAACAACTACTAATACTACTGCTGTTAGATTACTGCTACTGCTATTACTGCTACTACTGTAACTACTACTACTACTAATAAGCCTAAGGGGTATTAAGGCGAAAATTTTGGGCAATATTATAACTGTATTGAAATAGATCGAGGTTATCAAGGGTTATCAAGGGTATTCAGGTTATCAAAAGGACATATCAGCAGTGCTTCAAGACCAGTTGATGGTTTGTCAAATCACTTCGACGCATAAAAATGAAACAATAACTTCCAATTTAAAATCAAATGAGACCCATCCGAATTTAATACGACCACCCATTCCATATAAACCTTATATGCACTCAGGGCATAACTTAAATCACTTGCCCCAGGGCTCTGGACGGTCATGTCAACCCTGAAGGCATTGTTATATGTTCTTTTGACTATTTTAAACAAAATTACCATCGCACAATTCATATGCATATGGTGGAAAGAGGGGTATGAGGGGTAGTTGGGTTGGAGGGGGGCTACTTGACTACCATCACTATTGACTCTTAAAATAGAACTAGAACTTCCAATTTCAGCCAGATGAGCCACCTCTAAAGTTTATAGAACCATCCCTTCCATAAGAGCCTTAAACGTATTTTAATCATATGCGATGGTGATTACCATCGCACAATTTTAATCATATGCATATGGTGGAAAGAGGGGTATGAGGGGTAGTTGGGTTGGAGGGGGGCTACTTGACTACCATCACTATTGACTCTTAAAATAGAACTAGAACTTCCAATTTCAGCCAGATGAGCCACCTCTAAAGTTTATAGAACCATCCCTTCCATAAGAGCCTTAAACGTCCCAGGGGCATAACTTACAACCCTCGCCCTCAGGCTCTGGTGGTTTGTATCAACCTCAAAAGCCTTTTTATACAATATTCGGACAATTTTTAATAAAAAGACTGTGTCAAAATATCTATTGGATACACCTCGGGAAAACATGGCGTGTTTGTGTGTGTGTGTGGGGGGGATAACTGTGATCTGACCACTTTTACTCTTAAAAAGGGCACTATAACTTCTGATTACCAATCCAATGATTCCTCTCCAAAGCATAGACGACCACTCTTTCTATAATGCCCTTAAACCCTTAAAACTTAAAACCCTTTCCCTGAAAGCTGTAGAGTGGGGGAATGTGGTCCTCACAGATATAAATTCCGAAACCTTCAATTACGATGAATAAAATTGTTATAGCTAAATTTTGATTGGAGATATTAAGAGAAATGATGAGCGTAGAGGGGGGGGGCTCTCAAATCACGTATGCTGTTAAAAAGGGCATTATAACTTCTAATTTTGAGTCAAATAAGACCCATATGAAGTTTATACGACCGCCAATCCCACAAACCCCTTATATGCACTCATGGGATAACCTATAACTCCATCCCCAGGGCACTGGGGGGTTGTGTCACCCTAAACATATTATTATTTGTTCTTTGGACTATTTTGAACAAAGTGCTATATGATAATTTCAAACAGATACGTTTGGTGAAAATAGGGGTTGTCGGGAGGGGGGGTCTATCCCTTCAGCGCTTAAAAAGGAACTAGAACTTCCAGTTTTTAACCAAATGTGCCTCTTCTAAGGTTAAAGAACCATCCCATCCATAAAAAACTTTAAATACCCCACGGCATAACTTACAACCCTCTCACCTAGGCTCTGGTGGTTTGTTTCAGCCCCAAAAGCCTTGTTATATGATCTCTGGAATATTTTAAATAAAAGAAATGTCTAAAAAAATTTTATTCGATGTATTTCGGGAAAACAAGACGTGTTGAGGGGGGAGAGGTATAACTGCCTTCTGATCACCTCGACTCTTAAAAAGAACACTAGAAATTCAGATTACCAATTCAATGAAACCCCTCCAAGGTATATACAATCACCTTTTCTATAAAAACCTTCTATGCCCCTGGGGCATAACTTACAACCCTTACCCTCAGAGCTGTGGGGGCGAGAATGTCTTCCTCAAAGACACAATTTCCGAAAACACTTCAACTACAATGAACAAATTTGCTATCTCCAAATTTTATTGGGATTTCCTTGGGGGGATGATGAGCGTGGGGAGGAAGGGGGGCTGGTTGCTCTCAGATAACTTTTGACTCTTAAAAAGGATACCATAATTTCCAATTTCAAATCGAATGAGAACCATCTGAAGTTTATGCGACCACCCTTTCCATAAAAACCTTATACAACCCAAGGCCATGACTTACAGCCCTATCCCAGGGCACTGAGGGGTTTTGTCAACCCTAGAGCCTTTGTTTTAATTCTTTGGACTATTTTGAGCTAAAGTGCTATCTAACAATTTTAATCGGATTCGTTTGGTGTAGAGGGGTAGTCGGGGAAAGGGGCTAGCTGCCCTCTATCATTTTTGACTCTTAAAAGGTTGCTAGAACTTCCAATTTATAACCAAATGAGCCTCTTCTAAAGTTAATACAACCATCTTTTTCATAAAAACTTTAAATACACCCTGGGCATAACTTATAACCCTTGCCCCAAGGCTCTGGGGTTTGTTTCAACCCCAAAAGTCTTGTTATATGATAATTAAACTCTTTTGAATGAAATAAACATCTTAATTTCTATTAGATGCATTTGGGACAATACGACGTGTGTGTGTGTGGGGAGGGGGGGTAGCTGCCCTCCGATCACTTTGACTATTCAAAAAAGCAGTATAGCTTCTGATTACCAATCCAATGTACCCCCTCCAAATTTTATATGACCACGCTTTCTATAACAAGAGCTAAGAGCTCATATGGCACTTGTGACGAGGCAAGAAGAGCTAAGAGCCAAGAGATCATATGGTATGAGCACTAACAAAATTCTATGAATCAATAGATTGATTTAAAAGGAAAATAAGAGGCTTAATACCGGTCAGGATTTAAAATAAGAGCTCTGAATCACGATTTCCTTCTAAATATCAAAATTCATTAAGATCCGATCACCCACTCGTAAAATATAAATACCTAATTTTTTCTAATTTTTCCTCTCCCTTTAGCCCCCCAGATGGTCGAATCTTGGAAAACGACTTTATCAAGTCAATTTGTGTAGGTCCCTGAAACGCCTACCGATTTTCATCGTCCTAGCACGTCCAGAAGCACCTGACTCGCAAATCACTGAACCCCTGCCCCCAACTCCCCCAAAGAGAGCGAATCCAATACGGTTCCGTCAATCACATATCAAGGACATTTGCTTATTCTATCCACCAAGCTTCATCCCGATTCCTCTACTCTAAGTGTTTTCCAAGATTTCCCCCTCCAACTTCCCCCAATGTCAAAGATCTGGTCGGGATTTGAAATAAGAGCTCTGAGACATGAATTCCTTCTAAATATCAAATTTCATTAAGATCCGATCACATATTCCTAAGATAAAAATACCCCAATTTTCCCGTTTTCCAAGAATTCCGGTTTCCCCCTCGACCTCCCCATAATGTCACAGGATCTGGTCGGAATATAAAATTAGAGCTTTAAAGCACAAGATCCTTCTAAATATCAAATTTCATTAAGATCTGTTCACCCTTTCGTAAGTTACAAATATCTCAATTTTCAAAATTACCCCCCCCCCCCAACTCCACCAAGGAGAGCAGATCCGGTCCGGTTATGTCAGTCACGTATCTTAGACAGGCTTTTATTCTTCCCATCCAGTTTCATCCTGATCTCACCGCTTTAAGTATTTTCTAAGATTTGCGGTCCCCCCAACTGTCCCCTCCCCAATTACGCTGGATCCGGTTGAGATTTCAAATAAGAGATCTGAGTTACGAGGTCTTTCTAAATATGAAGTTTCATGAAGATCCGATTACTCCTTTGTAAGTTAAAAATACGTAATTTTTTCTAATTTCTCAGAATTAACCCCTCCCCCCCCCCAATAGAGCGGATCCGTTCCAATGATGTAAATCACGTATCTGAGACTTCTGCTTATTTTTCCCACCAAGTTTCATCCCGATCCCTCCAATCTAAGCGTTTTCCATGATTTTAGGTTCCCCCTCCCAACTCCCCCCAATGTCGCCAGATCCGGTCGGGATTTAAAATAAGAGCTCTGAGACATAATATCTTTCTAAATATCAAATTTCATTGAGATCCGATCACCTGTTCGTAAGTTATAAATACCTCATTTTTTCTAATTTTTCAGAATTACCCCCCCCCCCCCTCTCCAACTACCCTAAAGAGAGCGAATCCGTTCCGGTTATGTCAATCATGTATCTAGGACTTATGCTTATTTTCCCCAC
Source organism: Artemia franciscana (assembly GCF_032884065.1). Classification (NCBI taxonomy): domain Eukaryota; kingdom Metazoa; phylum Arthropoda; class Branchiopoda; order Anostraca; family Artemiidae; genus Artemia; species Artemia franciscana. The sequence goes on along the minus strand of NC_088871.1, from coordinate 45,770,899 downwards.
CAAGTTTCATCCCGATCCCTCCACTCTAAGTGTTTTCCAAGTTTTCGGTTTCCCTCTCCCAACTCCCCCCTCCACCTAATGTCACCAGATCCAGTCGGGATTTAAAGTAAGAGCTCTGAGAAACGATATCCTTCTAAATATCAAATTTCATTGAGATCCGATCACCCGTTCGTAAGTTAAAAATACCGCATTTTTTCTAATTTTTCAGAATTAACTCCCCCCCCAACTACCCCAACGAGAGCGGGTCCGTTCCGATTATGTCAATCATGTATCTAGGACTCTACTTATTTTTCCCACTAAGTTTCATCCCGATCCCTCCACTCTAAGTGTTTTCCAAGATTTTAGGTTTCCCCTTCCCAACTCCCCCCCCAATGTCACCAGATCCGGTCGGGCTTTGAAATAACAGCTCTGAGTCACGATATCTTCCAAACATCAAATTTCATTAAGATCTGATCAACCGTTCGTAAGTTTAAAATACTTCAATTTTTCTATTTTTCCCGAATTAACGCCCCCCCCCCAGATGGTCAAATAGGGAAAACGACTATTTCTAATTTAATCTGGTCCAGTCCGTGATAAGCCTGCAAAATTTCATCGTCCTAGCTTACCTGGAAGTGCCTAAAGTAGCAAAACGGGACCGACAGACCGACAGAATTTGTGATTGCTATATGTCACTTGGTTAATACCAAGTGCCATAAAAACCTTATTTTCCCCCAGGGCATAACTTAGAGCCCATGCCCTGAGGGTTGGGAGGATTTGTTATCCTCAAAGACATACTTTCCGAATCTTTCAAATACGTTGAAAATATAGCTATCTAAAAATTTTCATTGGAAGTGTTTGGGAAAATGAGGGGCATGGTGGGTGTCATTTGCCCTCCGATTACTTTCGACAAATAAAAAAGGCATTAGTCCTCTCAATTTCCAATCGAATGAGCCCTTTTTGAAGTTTCTAAGGCAACGCTTTCTATAAAAACCTTATATGCATCAAGGGCACAACTTACAGCCTTGTCATGAGGACTATGGAAGGGGGGTTGTCATCCTCAAAGACATAATTTCCAGGCCTTTTAACTATGTTGAACAGGGCTATAGAAGGGGGGGGGTCACCCTCAAATACATAATTTCGGTATCTTTCTACTACGTTGAACAAAATGAATATCTTAAAATTTTGATTGAGTGTTTTTGGGGAAACGACGGGCGTGGGAGGGGAGTTAGTTACCCTCCAATCACTTTTAACTATTAAAAAGGACACTAGCCACTTCGATTTCCGATCGAATTGGCCCTTTTTTAAGTTTCTCCGACAGCTCCTTTGGTACGAAGTGCCCTAGTCTAAAAAAAAGAAAAAAAAAAAAAAAAAAAAAAGTAGTACATTGTGCCAACATCGTTCTTTACTTACGTAATGCTATTGCGCTGTTGATAATAATAGTATGTTTTCTTATTTACCTTACTTTCCAGACCGATGGCAAGCCCTTCAAAAACGGAATGAACAGAAAGAGCTGCAAGTAACAGTAGAGCTCTAAGTGATGAATGTGAAGCAGGGTCCTGGTGTATGCTATGTTCATGCTCTTCCAGTTGATCTTCACTGAAAAGGAAGTAAATGGTAAATATTAATCAACAGTCAAACATAAGCCCTAAGGACGGGCGAACATTCCTCCTTTAGAACGAGGGACTATTCCTACAATTCACCTTATAATAAACTGCTTTTGATCAATAAATAGCTGGATTTTTGGGCCTTAAAATATTACCGGTACGAGCGTAGTTTCACTTCTTAAAAAAAAAAAATTACGAAAATCTTACTTATTTTTCATCTGCCTGGCTTCACTTAATAATACTTTATTAGCGTCTGTGGTTTAGTCAAGGTTTTGGTTAAATTTAGTGGAATATTCAGATTTTACATTTATTTTTTCCCCGTGGACAAGCAAGCAAAAAGAAAGAAAAATTTGGCTTACTAATTTAGCTAGATTACCATAAAACTTGGGGATATTCAGTGTAAGAACGACAGACAGTTAATCTTACTGATCACTTAGCTATTTTATGGTCGAAGTATATTAGTGCCCTGACTACAAAACTTAACATCGGCCTCTTACTTAAGATACTGAAACACGACCTTGGAAAAGTGAAGCTTACATTGAATAGAAAAAAAGTTTCCTTGTACCAATTTACATTCTTAATTTGAACCCAACTGACTGCACTGACATGAAAATGAGTACCAAAGACTACGCCAAGCTCTTAGGTGTTTGGTTAGACAGTGACCTTAAGTTTGATTTTTATATCTCCTTTGCAAGCACTTACTAAACAATTTCATCAGCTTAAACAATCTAGTATTCTTTCATAGGCTGCTAATGAAAGAGTACTAGACAAAGTAGTACTAGTTGGAAAAGCTTAATTGTTAATTCTGTGGTCTCTTAATGAAGTTATACTTGGTTGGCCATCATAGGCTGTGCTGAGGAAATGTTCCACGCTTTGCTTCGGCAGTTGTCAAAGCAGAAGCAGCTTCGTTACCTTTAAACCCTGATGACTTGGACTGTGCTGGAACACTCCAAGTTTAGATCGGATTCATTTCTCGTGTAAAAAAAAGACTTCAACGAAGGGATATCTTTTCCTTACATTTTAATGCCCAAAAATTGCCGAGGTATGGGCTGACATAATTAAAGAGTTTTGGGGAAGATTCGTAGAACCATTAACACATAGCTGAGGCATGGTAGTTACTGTCACTATTTTCTCATTTATAATTGGTCTCCATTAATCTTTAGAAAACCATTTCAATGGTCTAGTCTTGCATCATTGATCTTAGCATACCTAGACAGAGGTATTTTGTCTACTTCAAGCTTATCAGGTTGAGATTCGTGTTACCTCCGGGCGGAAAGGGGCGTGCTTTAAGGAGTATCCTTATATACCTGCTAGAGGATATTTTTTCCATATATCAGAAAAAGAATTTGATGGTAAAATGTCTTATATGAATATGGGTGATCTCGACCAAGCGCTTGAACTTTAGAGTTTGCTGCACTTTGCTGCTATTGTAAAGGTTTTGACAGCCAAGGAGTCAAGGGTTCTTGAAGGCTAATGCAGGGATTCAGAACTCAAAGAATTCGGTCTGGACGGTTTCCGGTGACCTTGACCTTAAAGCTTTTTTTCACAGAGGAATTTCACTAAGGATGTCAAAACCAACAGATATCTCATCGACCACACAACTTCAATAAACTTCTATTTTTTGGTCATAATCACATGCACTTCACCGTCAGCCAGTAGAGCTACTGGGATCTTTTTTCTCCCAACGCTTGGAGATATAAACTTAAATTAAACTATGTCAGACTTAAAAATTACTGAAGAAGTTTCTCCAACATACAAATAGCAACCGAATCTATGGACTCTTACAGAAAAAAAAACTGAAAAGATTTAATATATTATTTGTTTTAAAGAAACAGACTGTGTTCACAAAAACGGACAGAAATTAATTTAAAAAAAAATTTCCAAAAAACAAGTTTTTCAAAGAAAAGTAAAGAGCTCCATTAAGCAAGACTAAGCAGAAATACAGTCAAATAATCTTCGAAGAGTAACACTATCACAAATCACTATCAATAAATAAATGAAACTCAAAACGAACATATATTATAATAAATGATCGAGTCGAATAAAAAAGTGAAAACATTCGAAACGTACTTTTTTTCAGTAAAGCGCAAATTATGTTCTGGTCTTGAGAATTCACTATTCCCATGGGACCAGAGTCCCAGCATTCCCAGTACTTTTCCAAGATTTAGAGGTAGATGTAGAGCTCTATAAAATATGGTGAACTCTAAACGCTTACCTTCACAACTATATCCGACCCTTATTTCAAATTTGGTTTCGACTTGGAGTTTATGCTAATTTTTTAATTTCAGACGAAGAACGTTTCAATAATACCCTCTTAAATACGTGACATTGTTTTGGTTTTCACAGATTCTTTACTTTATATAGGGGCATACTGGGAGGAGAGGAAACCAAAAAGGGAGCTTTTAACGCCAGTCTTTCCAGTTTTCTGAGAGGGTCCTTTGGACCACAACTACAGGGAGGGGGTAAATCTCTATAAGCAAATAGCTTTACCTTAACAGTCCATCATCTTCAGTGCCTAGTGACCTATCCCTTACTGTACTAGTTACTCTCGTATCTTCCATGGATGAGTAGGTTTGATAGTCCCTATGAGCATGATTATGAAGTAAAGGTGTTCTTTCTTCTTTTTTGCCAACTCCTTGATAGTCCAGTGCAATCTGCTCTGTTATGAGTACCAAAAAGAAACCAATAACCACAAGAAATTCTGCAATTGGGAATTTTGTTGATACCTTCAGATCATCAAGGACCTAAAAAATATTTGATGCCTCAAAAAAAATATGTTCTTGAGGAGGAGGATGGACGGGGAGATAAAACAAACAGAAAAACAGTGAAATTAATGAACAGGTATTAATATTTTAAAGAATGTTTTCAAATAATACTAACCAAATATATTGGCAAATATTATTTTTAAAATAATATTGGATTTCAAATAATCCAAAAATTTTTTCAGAGAAGAGGAAGATGAAAGAAATTTTTACTATAATCAGAACTTTTTAAAAACAAAATTTTACTCCTATTCAAGTACCAAGACAAATTTAGCAGCTCTCAAAAGCCCAGCAAAGATAAAAAAGAAAGAAAAACGGACACATTAAAATGAAACATTGCGAAGGATTAAGAATGGATCCAAACTATAGTTCATATAACATTAATTTAAAAAAAAATAGGACAACTAAGCAAGATCTTTCAGAGTGAATAGGAGGATTGAACAAAACTGACATAGAAATAGAAAAAAAATGGAATGTTCCACCTAATTTGGCGTAAAGAAAATCCATTAAAACGTGCATAAATCAAAATATTAAGGCATGGACCTTCATTTAAAAAAGCGCGTGTCCCTGGACTAATTATAACGATATCCCCCGAATTTGTTGGAAGGAAAGCAATGTAGGTCTGCAAAAAATATCTGTCACTTACAAACACAAAATAACCATCAACCATCTCCAATAAACAAGAAATAAAACAAGTTTGAGTAAACAAGTTAAAAAAAATTATGGAGAGGATAAGAACCCTTGAACCATGAAAAGATTTATCTGTGATCAATAAAAAAAAAAGATTTTTTAGGATTATGGGGTTCTGGTCAAATAAATAATACGAAACAATCCGGCCCTCTTCCGCCCATCAATAGTTTTTTCCTCTCACTTTGGGCAAAATTGTTGTCTTGTGGCAAACAAAATCGTAGAAAAACCCACTCTGATGTGACACATTGGCCTGATTATAACTTTAATAGCTTTAGAAAGGGCACTAGGACCTTTAATTTAGATTCAAAAGATCCTTTTTCTTATGTTATAGAACCAATGGTTTGATACGGTTACCCCTCGAAAAAAAAACATACACGCATCCGTGATCATTTCAAGGTGAAAGTGGTAAAGAATACAGCAAAGGACTTTACAGTCCCTACCCTCGGGGCTGTTCTTCGTATTTTAGCCCTACAGCCAGAGAGTGAAATATCCTGAGCTTTTATACATTTTTCCTGTTTAACTTCCCCAGGTTTCTCCAGGTACCCACTTGGAGCCTGGTCAACTAAGTTTGCAAAGTCAAGCCAGAACCATTGATCAAAACCAAGTAATTGGCGACACTGTGACTCGAATTCATATCCTGAAAGACATTACTAGCGTCTCCATTCCCATTCTTTAAGTATTTATACTTCCTTTGTACGCATGCTTATCTAACTTGACACCTCGACATCTCCCAAGAAGAATAAAAAAAAAATGGAATCTAAACTACAAAGAGCCCAGCGAATAATTTTCATAGAAGCCAAGGTTTTTTGCTCTCTTTTTCTAAAGAAAAGCCAGGTCAGAGCAACTTGAGCGCAGAAGAGTTATGTTGTGCCTCCATTTTGCAATTAAATAAAAAAAAAAAACAAGTTTTTTCGACTGAAAGTAAGCAGAGACCTTAAAACTTAAAACAAACAGAAATTATTACTTATATGAGGGGGTTTGTCCCCTCGTCAATACCTCACTCCTTACGCTAAAGCTCAAAATTTGTTCCAATTCCTTAAGAATGGCCCCTGAATTCCAAAGGGTTTAATTAGAATAAATAGCTCTTTTGAAAGTACAAAAAAAAACTTTTGCGTAAAGAGCGAGGTATTAACGCAATAATTATTGTATAATAATTTCTGTTCATTTTAAATAATAATGTTGCTCCTTACTTTGAGTTAAAAAAAAACTGTTTTTTCAATTTACTTTCTGATCGTTTTTAAATAATGCTGGGAAATCCGGTCCCCTTTAAATTCCCTTACCCATCCATGGAAAGATCTTCCCACGTTGCTTTCTCCCCTAGACACCCCACCAGAAAAACTCCCCGCTGAAAACGTCAGTAAACTTCCCAATAACCAATACTACATGCAAACAATGGGCAAAGTTCACAACCTGTGGCCCTTTCCCGGGGGACTGTGGGGCATTAAGTCATCCTTAAGCACATGATAATTAGATTTTTCGACTATGCTGAACTAAATGGCTATCTCAAAATTTTGATCGGGAGACCTTGGAAAAAATTAGCGTGGGAGGGGTCCTAGTAGTCCTCTATTTTTTGCCACTTAGAAAAGGTGCTAGAACTTTTAGTTTCCGTCCGAATGAGCCCTCTCACTATATTCTAGGATTTAAGCATCCTAGATGGAAGTGTGAGCAAAATGAATGAACTTTCAGAGGTTTTGGGAGTTCGGGGTGCTAGAATAGGTTTGAAAGTTAATATTAAGAAGACTAAGTCACTAGGGCTAGAAATAAGTGAAGATGAAAAGGTGAAGTTGGGTAACGAAAAGATTAATCAGGTGGGCAGCTTCACTTACCTTGGTAGTATTATTAGTAAAGACGGTGGGAGCAGTGAAGATGTTAAAAGTAAAATAGCCAAGGCTCAGGGTGTTTTTTCACAGTTAAAAAGTTTGGAAGAATAGGAAGATAAGTCTGCAAACCAAGATTAGAATATTGGAAGGTACAGTGATGACAGTGGTCAAATATGGCTCTGAAGCATGTGCGCTCCGAAAAGCGGATGAAAATTAACTGGATGTTTTCCAGAGAAATAGCCTATGGATTGTTCTGGGTACCCGGCTGGCTGACCATATTTCAAATAATAGGCTGTATGAAAAATTTAGTTCAACCACGCTTTCTATGGCTATAATGAAAGAAAGATTGAGATGCCTAGGGCACGTTCTGCGGATGAACGATGACAGGTTGCCGAGGATTGTCCTTTTCGGCCAACAGTCTAGGGCTAAACGGAAAGCACGTCGTTCTCGTCTGGGGTGGGAGGATGGCATAAAGAAAGATTAAATGGAAATGAAAATTTCCTGGGAGGGTGTAAAGACGGAGGCTTTGGATAGCTTGGGATGGAAGAGGAGCGTCCGTAGCTGTGTTGGCCTCAGGCAGCTTGGTGTTGTGGTGAGTTGTTGGTAGTAGTATTACTGGATCGATACAATAAAAAAAAAAACACGCATCCATGACCTTTCTTCTGGCATTTTTGCCAAATGTGGAAAAAATCCACATTTTTACAGATAGGAAATTGAAACCTTTACAGCAGAGTTCTCTTATACAATGAATCTGATGGTGTGACTTTCATTAAGATTCAATGAGTTTTTCTCCCTTTTGGGGTGTTTCTCCCTTTTTTCGAAAATAAGGCAAATATTCTCAAGCTCGTAACATTTGATGGGTAAGACTAAACTTGATGAAACCTATACATTTGAAATCAAAATAAAAATCTGATTCTTTGGATGTATCTATTGGTATCAATTTTCCGTTTTTCAGAGTTTCAGGGATCGCTCCTTACTTACAGTTCGTTACAACAAACTGTTTGAAAATGCAATAGCAAACTCTCGGACGAAAAACATTTTCCCCAAAAGACACTCTCCACCCAGATTCGCCATCCTTGGACAGTTTTTTAACCCCTTCCTATCTTGTCCCTTATTTGTTGCTTTATCTTCAGCTATGATAAAATCTTTATCCCCTTCATTATGGTAAAAAATGTACAAATTATCTCGCTAGATTTCCTCTTTTGAAATTTAGTACTGGTGCTGCCAAAGTTCGGTATTTGCTTGCTTTTTTTAGTTTTACCGGTTTTAATCTTTTTAATTTGCTCAGACATTTCGGAGTTTAATTATTTTGACTAACGAATAATTTTTTAGTCTTTCAGTGATTTTTCAGAATGAATTCATTCTAATGTTGTTGTTTGGTATTGTTTACCAATTTCTTAGTTTCCATTTTTAATGACCTCTTTTTGGCTTGTATTGTTTTTTTAAGATTCCAAAATGCGAATTCAGACCTTCAGGGCTTGTGATAGGAACTTTTCAAAATATCTTATCTTGTTAAATTAGAGTCTAGCATGCCAATCACTCAACTAGAATGGCTAAAAAGTGAATATGTGGGGCATTGATCAAAATTATCCTTGCAAGCTAAGCAAGTGCTCTACCATTGGAACTACAAAATAGTTGGGCTTGGAAACAATGCAAAATTTTGTATTTCTGTAAGATAGGGCTTTCTGACAGGCTGAATTTGATCAAGATCCCTCACCCTTTTGGGGAAGTATAGCCACTTTTCAAAAAAGTAGAAGTAAATTCTTACATATTTAGAATCAACATATAAAGCTGATTCTTTTGATGTATATATTGTAATCAACACTCTCTTTACCAAGTGTTTCAGTTACTATTAGCACAAGTTGCTCTGTACTTACAGTATGTTGCCATAAACTATTGACTAAATTAACTATGGTAAAAACACGCAAGGAAAGCAAAGACACCTGGATTCCACACGAACAGAATGCGCATGATTAGCAATATTAAGATTATAGGTGCTCCTCTAATCCTATTTTTAAAGGGCTATACAACAGCTGCCAAAACTAAGCCACCTGAGGCCAACAGAGGTGGACACACTCCTCCTCCACATCAATCTATTCAAAGCTTAACTCTTTACCCTTTGCCATGATGTTGCAATTTCATTTAAATCCTTTCTTATAACCACTCCCAACCCCATTAACGGACGACTTGTTTTTCTTTTGACCCTAGATGGATGGCCAAAAAACACAATTTTTGGTAGTTAATCATCCTTCAAACACTCTATGCCTTGGCTATTCTACTTTTTAAATCTTTACTACATTCATCATCTTTGCTAATAGTAGTACCCAGAGAAATGAAACTTTCCACTGGAGCAATTATATTGTTACCTAAAAAGCACTCTGTAACCTCATTTATTCCTAATATAAGTGACAGACGCCGAAAATTTGTCTAAGACACTTAAATGATCAGCACAATTTAAGTTAAGGTGAGTTCCTTAAGGTATTTTCAGGGGTAGTGGTGACAACTCTTGTGGTGTCTTTGAAAGTTGTGGGCACAAATAGAGGCCTAATACTGCTAATTTCAGTAACTGTAACTGGCTGTCTTGCACAGTGTCTCACCATGGGGTAGTGTCTTTTGTGGTATATGCTACCAAAGTTAAAAGGATTGAAGCAAATATTGGCAACCAAAATTACACCAGGGGGGTCAATCTTCCAGGACTTATAAAGCACTACCCATGGCACAGGAAAAATTTCCTTGGGGAGCAATCTGAAATGCGAGAAAGAAGTTCTCTTATCAGCATTGATTCTGAGGATTGGGTGTTGCTTTATACTGATGGTTGACTCTTCCCTATCTTTTGAGGGATGAATGCAGTCTACCCAAGCCAGTCTAAAGCTCGTGAGTGCGATTCAAGAAGGAGAAAAACAATGGCAGACCCCTTGACACTACCAAGGGACACTATTCTACACAGCACAAAAAAAAAGAGATAGACAAGCCTTACCTCAAAATACGATCCTCTAGGGGGATACAAATAGCACAGCAGCTCTTGATGTTATGTTATTTTTTTGGGGTGGGGGTAGAGTCAATGGGCCTTTGTGACTGCAGTCTCCACTCTTTTTTTGGGTCCACCCATAATAATAATAATAATATTAAATAACAATAATAATAATAATAACAATAATAATAATAATAATAATAATAATAATAATATTATAGCAATAACGATAATAAAAATAATAATTATAATAATAAAAATAACGATAATAATAATAATATCAACAATAATAATAGAAACAGCAATTTGGTTCATTCAGACAACAAAGAAACGACATGTGGGGATACATCAAAATAGTGTTATTTGGTGTCTACAGCATTACAAGGCCTTTCGAACAGACCAATAGTTTTGTTCCCACTGGGTTTTAAAATCTATCTGTAGCACTTATTAGATACTCTTAGGTTACAGCCTCTAAGCAAGGGATCCAATGTAATATCAGAATCTACTTTGTATAGCTGCATCTACTACTCTTCCCCTAACAGGGTGGTATTTGAACGAGTGACCTACTAGTGCAACTGTTTTCTGATACAGCACAGAAAACCCCCAGAAGTGCAGAGGTCTCATTTAAGACAGAAAAGGACTTGACCCCAGTTGACTGATTAAAGAAAATTTTGACAGATGATGAACTTTGACATTTATCAGTCTCACAAGTGTTGAATTCCATTAAAACTTACCTGCTAATTCCTTTAAAGGGAGCTCAACAGACACAGATCTAAAAAAAAAACGAAATATAAAATTGGCTCTAAGCATGTGAGATGCAAAGGCTTCGCCTATTTTAAACAGATTATTTCCAATAAGCAAAAAGTCACTTAAAAAAAAATATACAATTTAGATTTACCTTAGCTGTCTTTACAATTCTAAAATAATTAGGAAATAATATAGAACATTAGTTACCTCTTCAATTTCTTCTTGTACATCTGGGAAAAGGTCTAGAAGACAGGTTCCAAGAAAAACACCCCCAGAGAAGCAGCTCATTAAGCTTATGACACGTGCATATCTGAAAATAAAACTCCGCATTTTAGTACTTAAGGCACTCATGACTGTAAAAGGAGGAATGGAGAAGACATGAAAAAAATCACTAAGCTACAAGTCTTCCTATTCTTCACAATAAAAAACCTTTGAAGGCACCCTTAACTCCCATTGCATGTGCACCAATGCTTTGTATACACAGGAAACCAGGAGCCTAATTACTGTTTTGATTTGATAGCAGAAACCCAAAAATCCCAAGCTTCAGTGCCCTGACAACTTTAATTCAATACCCTGGGGTCCTGAAGGTTTGAGCCAAGAATCCTTGAGTAGGTAACTATTCTTCAAAAGCAAGTCCAAGCCTAAAACTCACAAGCAGAAGTTTACCTTTTCAGATAATTAAATTAAAAAACAGCTTTTTTAACTGAAAGTAAGGAGCACAGTAAAACTTAAAACGACAGAAATTTACATCAAGACTTTGAATGTAGGCTACTTATTCAGTGAACTCTCTGAAAAAAATCTAGTGAATAATCCGGAAGTTCATCATTTTCTGAATGACCCAAAACATTTTTTTTTTTTGTGTGTGTGTGTATAAATATGCTAGTTTCAATTATATTACATTAGTACTGATGACAATCGCTGCATATGTGATCAAAATATCTGGACTTTTGTACCTGTTTTTTTTTCAGTCTATATAAATGGATTTATCTTCTTTTGAAAATTTATTGGTTTTTATGAAAACAAATAAACTTATTTTTAGCATATTAATATAAAGTATCTACCTAAGTATCTAAGTCTAAGAGGGAGAAGGATCTAAAGACTAAACTTGGTATATTCTCATGCCGTTTGCATGCTCATATGTTAAAATAAAATAAAAAATGAAAATGAATAAAAAATATTAATAAAAATAAAAATAAATAACGTTAAACAAGATGAAATAATATTATAACATGAAAATAAAAAACATTAAAATAACCATACAAGTTGTTCAAGCAGAGGTTGAGCCCTTTGTAAAAGGAAGTCCCCAGCAGTTTATTATGAGGGGGATACCGTGATGGGCTCTGCAAATGATTCTATTCCCAAAGTTATTGTATTTTGTAGATATTTGGGCACAGGCAAATCTATATGTACTATGATAGTGTGGTAGCTTTTTCAGGTCCCCAAGATATCCTGTCCTGTCCATCTGTCCCCTACATGAGCTTTTATTCCTGTGTTCTGTTTCCAAAAGGAGACTACTTTATATCTCTTATTCTGGGTTTTGTTCTGAGCAGAAAAATCACTCATTCCATCGAATTTCTGATTAGAAATTCCTTTCTTGTTTTTCTGTTTCCGGGTTTACTTCCGAAAAGAAATCCCTTTCTTGTTTTGTTTCTGGGTTGAGTTCCAAACAGAAATACCGTTTGGGAGAGAGAGAGAGAGAGAGAGAGAGAGAGAGAGAGAGAGAGAGAGAGAGAGAGAGAGAGAGAGAGAGAGAGAGAGAGAGAGAGAGAGAGAGAGAGAGAGAGAGAGAGAGAGAGGGAGAGAGAGAGAGAGAGAGAGAGAGAGAGAGCGAGAGAGAGAGAGAAAGATCGGTATATTTAAAAATTATCGTAGCATAGCTAAATTCAGTTTTTTTTTACAAAATCATACATTTAAACAAAAATCCCACGCTACAACTCAGCATTGAAAATTGATGCGAAGAAAGGCACAAATGAGTTGGCGTATCGATTAGTTCGTACTTTAGGGGGTACAAGTTTATTTTGTACCCAAGTTTGGCTATTGGCAGGGGCTGGTTTGGGTAGTAGTGATCAGTGGCTCTTATTGGCTAGGACGGATTTTCCAAATTGCTGAATAAGGTATTCAAGCCGGACTTTAAGTGGAGATAAATTTATTTAGCGAGGGCTTGATCATAGGGTATGTCGCGGTTTTGGAGTATAATCCTTGTTGCTCTTTTCTAGATGGACTCTATGTCGCGTAACAGGTACGCTGTGCGGATAACAGATGGACCCCACACCGAGCACGCGTACTCGAGCACCGGGCGAACATAACACATATAGGCATGGAAAAGACTTTCAGTATCACACCCAAAACGCCTCATTTTGGTAAGTGTCTGAAGGCTTGCATTAGCCTTGTGGAAGGTTAAATTGATATGGGCACTGAAACTACAGTCACAGGTGAAAGTTACTCCTAAGATTTATATTTCGTTCACAATCGGGAAAGGGACTAGAGGCATATCTATATTCCGCTTCAGAGGGTTGAAACGAATTATCTTCGACTTGGCTAAATTGATGGTAAGATCATGACTTAAACATTCGGTCTTTAGCTGATCAAATAACTGGTCTGAAAACTGTTTTGTTATGATATTGTTTTCGACCAGGTAAGCAAGCACTATGGACAGATCATCTACAAACTTTTAATGGTCGTGATGATTAAGCAGGGAATTAATTACAGACAGGAAAATTATTCCAGCTAATTTCGTGCCTTGTGGGGCCCTCAAGAAGTATCTGACCATGACGAATCCGAATCGTTTTCGTGGAGTGCAAAGACTTTTTGTCTTCGGCCAATTAAGAAGTCAAGTACAAGGCCGAGGATACGTCGTTTGGCACCCATTTCCTGGAGATTCATGCCAGCAGTCAGGTGGCGGATTAGGGCAAAGGCCTTTCTGAAATCCACTGCGCAAATGTCGACAAAACAGCTACCTTTTTTGAGCCATTGGAGGACACAGTCAAACATCCATACTAGGTAGATTGCAGTACTACACTTGGGGAGCCCACCGTACTGGAATTTATCAATACGCCCATGAATTTGTTTCAGAAGAAACTTGAATGTGAACACCTCAGTTACTTTCGCCAAACAAGGTGTAAGTGAGATCGTCGCATGCACAAGGGGCGCGCTTTTTTGGAATAATTCTAATATAGGCCAGTTTCCACCATGACAGGAAATAGCTGGAAGCAAAACACTCGTTGATGATGCTGGACAGTGGTAATGCTATGATGGCTGCATATTCACGCAGCAATTTGGCAGGTAATTCATCAGGGTATGAAGATGTATTCGGTTTGATCTTCCGTAGTTCCGTGTAAACGTTGAACTCACTGACTATTATGTTGTTCTCAGGCTCACATTTTTCCAGTATGGTGGACTTTTCATCGGCCGTAATAGGTGGATAGGTAGTGCAGATCTTGGTGAAGAATTCTCTCACTTCTTCTGCACTGATTAAGGACCCATCATTATTGCTAATCTTTACACTGCTGTCAAAAGCTTGGCCGGCCACTTTTTTCACAGCGTTGTGCCACTCTTTGGGGTCTGAAGTAAGTAATTGGTAGAGTATGGTTTCACGACCATAGCAAGCTTTTGCTTTCTCTACCAAAGAGACTATTTGATTTCGCAATTTCTTGCCATTGATAATATCACCACAGGAGTAGAGGCGAGACTTCTCTTTTATTAGTGATTTAATAGCTGGAGAGATCCATGGTTTGTCGTATTCATTAACAACAAATGATTTTGTTGTAAAGATCTTTAGGTATTGACAGTGTAAAGTGGCATTGAAATCAGATACCTTAGTATCCAAGGGCTTGTTACTGTACACTTCGGGGAAGTCATATGTGCCAATCCATCAACCGTAATCACAGATGGCCGACTCAGTACAAGTACGAACAGTGACACGGGATAGTTTGGGCTTGGGTAAGGACTCTCTTGCTTTCCACAAAATTGCGTTGTAGTCTGACATGCCAATGGGACCAAGAGAAAAGGGAGGGTAGTAGAAATCATCACAATTTGTGAGTATAAGGTCCAATATGCCCCCCAAAGAGTGGGTGGGTATGTGCACCACTTGTTTTAAACACAAACAAGATGATAACCAACACTTCTTGGTTTGGTTAAAGTCTCCTCCTACAATAAAAGCTGGGCTATTGGGCTACTATAAATACTTCTCAGGTAATCAATAGTCGTTGGGAGATGGAAAACCAAGTCACCTTTCCAAGGCACTTTCCAGGTAATATACTGAAGTGACCATAATACAAGAAAAGTGACAGGGAATAGATTTTGGTTTGCAAATAGCCCAGATTACTTCATGAGCTGGATCAAATAATTCCGGTAATAATTTGCAGGGGATGTCTTTCCGTGTGTACAAGGCAACACCTCCACCTAGTCTATGCTCACCTCGATCAGCCCGTGCGCTCAGAAAAATTTCGTAGCCTGCCATATGACCTGACAACCTATCAAAATTCCACGTTTCTGTAACTGCGATAATTGGGATACTATTTTGACAGACGATAACTTCAAATTCTTCCATTTTGTTACATAATGACTGGCAGTTTATAACAAGAAAATTTGGCATTCTATTTTTCGAATTAAAAGTCACTGACCTTAATAGGGGGGGAGGCTGATCACTACTAGTCGAACATATCGGAGCTTGATTGAAAGAAATAAGAGATGGCATATTGGCATTTGTAGAGCAGTCTATCTTAACAAGGATACATTAATGGGGTGAGGTTTTTCGAGCAAGACTGGTTAATCTTAATGAAACAATAACTGGGATCATCAGCTGACCCCATTTGCCGCCACGCTTGCGGCATCGTTTCCACTTCTTACGGTTAGACAGGAGCTCTTGGGGCAGTAGTCTGTCATCTGGTGTTCTTCCGAGCAAATCTAATGCTACGAGTTTTGCAAAAAAAGATGGCGCCACAGTTAACTCAGGTGAAAACAGTCCAATTAAGGCTTCTTTATTGTATTTGAATGACATGGCACACACATGAGACAAACTTAATAGTGTCAATAACTATATAATAAACAGCATTCTTCTGTTATATTGCATGAAACAGGCACAATTAAGCTAAACTTAGTATTTTTGCAAAAAAAAAATGGTGCTACAGTTAACTCAGGTGAAAACAGTCCAATTAAGGCTACTTTATCATATTTCAATGGTATGGCACACACATTAGACACACTTAGGAATGTCAATAGCTATATAATAAACAGTATTCTTTCGTTATATTGCATGAAACAGGCACAATTAAGCTAAACTTGGAATTTTTGAAAAAAAAAATGGCGCCACAGTTAACTCAGGTGAAAAGAGTCCAATTAAGGCTACTTTATCATATTTCAATGGTATGGCACACACAGTAGACACACTTAGGAATGTCAATAACTATATAATAAACAGCACTCTTTCGTTAGATTGCATGAAACAGGCACAATTAAGATAAACTTACAATGGTCTCTGGGACTGCTGAAAAGCATCAACCAGAGCCATCTATTAATCGAATAGAGTGATAGATCAATCAATGGAATTCGATGACAAGGAGACAAAAAGTGATCTGAGGAAACAGGAGCTCCAAGGACTGACTTCTTTTTTTTACCACACAAGGGCAAGAACTAAGCATACTTACAAATGGGAAGATAGAGACAACATCCAACATGAACCAAAATGTCTTGAAGTCATTGCTAAGAGCCTTCCCAGCATTCACTGGCTCAGTCGAGAAAAACCTTGATGAGAAACCAGAAGAAAGCTTTGGGAGAAGCCTTAATGGCAGAGTGGAAGCTGAACAAAAAAACCGGCTGTCTATAACTGAAGAAGGAGATGTAAGAAGACCAGGAGCTTGGCTCCACCGTTTTTATTGGGGACAAGAGGGGTTCCACATCTGGGGAGTCAAGGGTTATGGGATATTATTAGGGGAGAAGGGGTTTTGGAACATCTGCAAAAGACACAAGTATAAATGTGTTTTCAAAATGTCTGAAAACTTATTTTAGGAAATTATTTTATAATGGATATTGAACACCCAATGGAAAAAAAAATAGTGGTGACATGTAAAAAAGTAGTAGCCTAGGGCTTCCATAGCGCATTTTTATTTGAGCAGTAGTGAAGAAAAGTTAGTATTTAGCAAAGGTGCTATATTTTTATAATAAAACAAAGGTGCTATATTTACATAATAAAAAATAAATAGACATTAAACAAACAAAATTCAGGACTGGTGCTCAGCTCTTATGAAAATTATAATGAATGAGTTACTGTAGATAATAGTTGTTGATAGAAGAACATTGCCAAGTGCTGAAAACCATGTTGCAACGAAGATGGGTCCAGGATTGCACAAACACTCTAACCAAACTGGAGGTCCCAGGGACTTCTTGCTGTCCAGTTCTAAGCCGGCTTAAGCGCTTCAGTGTAGACTTGAGAAGATATGTTGGTCCCTGTCCTGCACTGGTATGCGGGATCATTGCTTTTTCTGAGGCAAAAATAATTTCAATGATTTAAAGAATAAAAAAATTGAAACTTGGAATGTTACGACGTTAAAAAATTACTATTGTATCGAAATTTTGACTGACAAATTCAGACAGTTTGAACTGGACTTATTAGGAATTTGAGAAACTCATATCCCTTGAAATTAGGTGATATAGAATTTGTTTATCAGGCAAGAAGGATGGGGTACATAGGCAAGGAGTAGGGCTCATGATGAATAAGGAAGCTGCTAAGCCTTGTATTAGACTGGGAACATATTAATGATAGAATACTAATTGCTCATTTTTTGACAAAAAAAAACAGGGTATCAGTTATAGTAGTATATGCCCCTGTTGAACCAACTGCTGGAGATACTAGTGACTCAGATGAACTTTACTTGCAGTTAAAGGAGCAAATAGACAGGGTACCAGGTAGAAATATGCTGTTTCTACTAGGAGATTTTAATGCTCAAGTTGGTAGAAATAGGGATAGATGGTATCCTAGCCTAGGTA
Source organism: Artemia franciscana (assembly GCF_032884065.1). Lineage (NCBI taxonomy): Eukaryota > Metazoa > Arthropoda > Branchiopoda > Anostraca > Artemiidae > Artemia > Artemia franciscana. The sequence continues at coordinate 45,753,342 of NC_088871.1, read as the reverse complement.
AATTTCGTGTAGGAAAAGAAAACAGTAATGGCTACAGACTTTTGCAATTTTGTAGGTATAAAAACCTAGTTATAGCCAATATGGTGTTAATCATAAAATTGCCCTTAAATTGGCATGGTATTCACTTGATTGTAAGACAGCAAACTTTATTGATTATGTTATTACTGAAGACTAGCAGGATCAATACAAGATACAAGGGTATAAAGGAGTGCGGTTATTGATGTTAAAAGTAAACATCACAATCTAGTGGAGTCTAAGGTTAATTTCAAGCTGAAATTTTGGAAGGGTAACTACCTCCTGGGAAGTTATGATGTTGATAGACTCCAGGATGAAAATTTGAGAGCAACTTTCTAGGAAGATGGATGGAATAATTTTAGAAAAAAAATTTGTGAAGTTGCTGATGGTATTTTAGGGAAGAAAGTTAAGACTGCAGCTAGGAATATTAGTGAAAAAGCTTTATATTTAATAGATAGTAGAACTGGTTTGTATAAAAATTATCTGAGTGATAGATCATATAAAAACAAAAGGAATGTAAAGAAAGTGGAGAAAGTATTGAAATAAGAACTAAGGAGATGTGAAGTGGACGCCATAAATAAAATTGTCAAGGATCTGGAAGATGCAGCTAGATGGCATAATAGTAAAATATTATACTGGCATGTTAATAAATTGAGAGGGAATAGTCAATCTGGATTAGTCCCAGTTAAATATAGGAATGGGACCACAGTTAGTGATAAGGAAAGAGTGAAAGAGAGATGGGTGGAACTTTCACGAATGTGCTAAATCAAAATGCAGTTGCAAGAAAAGATATAGATGAAAATGAAAAAGTTTGTGATACCTCGGATGTGAAGGAAGATTTGTTTTGTGAGGAAGAATTAGAGACAAAACTAAAAGAATAAAAAAAATAATAAGGCTCCATGTACTGATAGTATCATAAATGAGTTTCTTAAATAAGGTAGCTCTGTGGTTAGAAATAAGCTACTGAAGATTATGAATATGATTTTTGAACAAGAGCTAAGAGCTCATATAGCACTTGTGACACGGCCAGGAGAGCCAAGAGCTCATGTGGCATGAACTCTAGCAAAATTCTAAGAATCAATAGATTGATTTAATAGGAAAATCAGAGGCTTGATGCTGGTCGGGATTTAAAATAAGAGCTCTGAGACACAAGTTACTTCTAAATATCAAAATTCATTAAGATCTGATCACCCAATCATAAGTTAAAAATAACTCAATTTTTCTAATTTTTCCTCTCCCTTCAGCCCCCCCCCCCCCAATGGGCAAAGCAGGGAAAATGACTATAAAGTCAATTTGTACAGCTCCCTGACACACCTACCAATTGACCTCCCCCCAATGACACTGGATCCGGTTGAGATTTAAAATAAGAGATCTGAGTTACAAGGTCCTTCTAAATTAGAAATTTCATTAAGATTTGATCACTCCTTTGTAAGTTAAAGAAACCTCACTTTTTCTAATTTTTCAGAATTAACCCTCCCCCCAACTCCCCTAAAGAGAGCAGATCCGTTCCGGTTATGTCAATTATGTATCTAGGACTTGTGGTTATTTTTCCCACCAAGTTTCATTCACATCCCTCCACTCTAAGCATTTTCCAAGATTTTAGGTTTCCCCCTCCAAGCCCCCCAATGTCACCAGATCTGTTCAGGATTTATAATAAGAGCTCTGAGACACAATATCCTTCTAAATATCAAATTTCATTTAGATCCAATCACCTGTTTGTAAGTTTAAAAAGCCTCATTTTTTCAAATTTTTCCAAATTAAACATCCCCCACTCCCCCCCCCCCCCCGCGCAGATGGACGAATTGGAAAAACGACTATCTCTAATTTAATTTGGTCTGGTCCCTGATACACCTGCCAAATTTCATTGTTCTAGCTTATCTGAAAGTGCCTAAACTAGAAAAACCAAGACAGACAGACTGACAGAATTTGCAATTGCTTTATGTCAGCAATATAGCAAAGTACATATATATATATATATATATATATATATATATATATATATATATATATATATATATATATATATATATATATATATATGTACTTGGTTAATACCAAGTACCATAAAAAGCAGAATTACCTACTGATTTTAGGAAAAGCTAATTAAACCACTGTATAAGAAGGGTGACAAGAGTAAGTGTTGTAATTATCAAGGCATTAGTCAGGTCTCTGTAGGCAGCAAATTACTTAGTATTAATTATACTTTTTAGACTGAGATATGCAGTAGATGAAGTTTTAAGAGAAGAACATTGCTGTTTTGTAAAAGGTAGAGTATGTGTCAACCAAATTTTCACTCTTAGGTTGATAATTGAGAAGTGCCTTTGTTGTCAAACACCTTTGGTCCTCAGTTTCATAGATTATGAGCAAGTATTCAATTATGTTGATAGAAGAGCTTCAGCAAAGGTCTTACCCTTATATAGTATACCAGACAATTACATTAAAGTGATTTGTGCTATGTATGAGAATAATACTACTGCAGTAAACATGGGAAATGGGGTTAGCAACTGGTTTTGTATTAAATCAGGAGTTAAGCAGGATTGTGTTCTATCCCCCTTTAAATGAATCAATTTGATGTACTTCATCTTAAAGCACACAGGAAAGGCAATTGGAGACCACAGAATCAAATGGGGATGAAAAATTCTCCTGGACTTAGATTATACTGATGATTTAGGCATATTAGATGAAAGTGTAAGCAAAATGAATAAATTTTGAGAGGTTTTGCAAGTTCAGGGAGCTAGAATAGGTCTGAAAATTAATGTTAAGAAGACTAAGTCACTAATGCTAGGTATAAGTGAAGACAAAAAGGCACATGTTGGGCAATGAAAATATTGATCAGGTGGGCAGTTTCACTTACCTTGACAACATTATTAGTAAAGATGGTGGGAGCAGTGAAGATATTAAAAGTAGAATAGCCAAGACTCAGGCTGTTTTTTGTTGTTTTTTTTTTTTCACAGTTAAAAAAAATGGAAGAATGGGAAAATAAGTCTGCAAACCAAGATTAGAATATTGGAAGCTACAGTGATAACAGTGGTCAAATATGGCTCTGAAGCACAGGCACTCCAAAAAGCAGATGAAAATTTACCAGATGTTTTCCAGAGAAAGTGCCTAAAGATTGGTCTGGGTACCTGGCTAACTGACTATTTCAAACAGTTGGTTGTATGAAAAATGTGGTTCAATCCCACTTTCTAGGGCTATAATGAAAGAAAGGTTGAGATGGCTAGGCCACATTATGAAGATGAATACTGACAGATTGTCAAAGATTGTCCTTTTTGGCAATCTGTTTGGGGCTAAATGGAAAGCAGGTTGTCCTTGTCTGGGGTGGGAGGATGTCATAAATAAAGATTTAAAGGAAATGGAAACTGCTTGGGAGGGTGTAAAGAAGGAGGCCTTGAATAGATTGGGTTGGAGGAGGAGTGTGTGTAACTATGCTAGCCTTAGGCAGCCTGGTGCTGTATTTTACCATGCTAAAATTGAATTTGCAATAAAAGCAATTATTATATTTGGTAAAATTCTAGTTAATTGACTTCTTGCTATCTCAGAAAGGGTTTAGGTTAGGAAAATGAAACTTTCAGGGATGAATCTATAGACTAAAGTATGTCCTGGGAAGGTATTTTGAAGCAAGATTCTACTCAAATAACAGGAATTGCATTTTCAGAACTAACAGCAGAGAAAAAGCAACTAGTAAGTGAAATTTAAGGTCAAATGTTGTTTTGTCGAAATTTCAATAGGTATAGACCTGTCATGTATGTAAATTTCAGGGCCCTCTAGAGGGAGAAGGAGTGGGGGTGGGTACTTTAAAATACCTTCCCGGGACATACTTTAGCCTGTAGGTCCATCCCTGAGAATTTCATTTTCCTAACCTAAACCCTTTCTGAGATAGCAAGAAGTCAATTAACTAGAATTTTACCTTATATTCATAAAGAACATATAAAACAGCATTGAGTGGTACATTTACTTTATTGGTAGCCTAAGTCAATTATATGAACTGCAAAATATTTACCCAATTAAATTACCCAAAGTAAAGCAAATGTTTACTTTACTCATTTTTTTAGTTTATAATTAGTTTTACAATTCCCTTAATTGAAGGACTGGTGCAATTCAGCTTCTTTTCTATTACTTTTGTGATAAAAAATATGTTGTGTCAACATTGTTCTTTAGGCTACCTAAGAAACACTATGGTGCTGCTTATGATTGGGTTTAAGCTTTAAATCTGTGGCCAAGTTTAGACTCCACTGCAGTCCATATTTTAAATTGTGAGCAGTGTAGGTTACACAATTAAATAGTAAAGGTAACTAGACAACTATTAAGATTATTTTGAAAGATCCATTGGTGAAACGAGTTTAAGTTGTTAAAGAGTGGATTAGATGGACAACTACAGGGTATCTTACCCTATTTGACAGTCTAGACTAGCCTGATTGGTACAACTAACCTGCGTCTTCTGGCAACATCATGTTCACTACGGAGGCGAGAAATGAAAACAAATGGGAAAAATGCAAAAGCAGCGGTCAATACTAGGATAATTGAGAGAATAATATAATGAGCGCTTATGATTTCCATTTTAAAACCATTCCTCATGTGTAAAGTTTGAATTAGCGCCCTAAATTCAAAGTAGACACATCTTTACTTGAAAGACCGTTCTGGAATAGAAATGTCAAAATAAGCGAAAATTCGTGAGTTTTAGCACGTCCCTCCAGAAAACTGGTGACTTGTTTGATTCTAACCGCAGGCAAAGGAAAAATAGTTAATATTTCCTATCAAATTGGCACATAACTGAAAGCCAAAGTAAGACCCGGGTAGTAGGCAATCCATAAAGCTAGTCGTAACGATGGCACGGCTAATTTGAAGCATATAATAGGATTTGAAGAACATTAATTTTAAAAAGAAAATAGAGTATGTGTATATTATTAGTTTCCTGTAACAGCATCTGTTAAACAACAACTATGTTGTTAAAACCTGCTTCAAAATTCAGTTCGCCCTCCTAAGTACCGACACCGATTTCAAAAATCTATCTTGAATATATATCAAATACATGAGAATTGTTTAATCAAGGAAAGGCTTTATAAAAACCTCAACAGTGTCATCTACAAACCCATTTTAAAACCATTCCTCTGGTATATGGTTTGAATTACCACACTAAATTCAACGCTGACTAACCTTTTCTTGAAGGAGCGCTTTTGAATCGAATTGTCAAAATGAGCGAAAGTTGTAGAGTTTTAGCGTGTCCTTCCAGAAAACCGGTGACATGTTTGATTCTAACCACGGGAATAGATAAATAATTGAAAAATTCTACTAAAATAGTACATAACTCAGAGTAAAAATAAGAGATTAGATATAAGGGGTTTCATAAAGCTAATCGTAACGATCGTTCTATTTATTTAAAGACTGTAATAGGATTTGGGAAATGCTAATTTTAAGAAGATAATAGAGTTTGTTTATATTATTACTTTCCAAGCTCTGCAGCTGCTAAATGATAACCAAGTTGCTGAAAACGGCTGCAGAGACTAGTTCGCCTTCCAAAGTTGTAGCACCCATTTCAAATATCCAACTTGCATATATATATATATATATATATATATATATATATATATATATATATATATATATATATATATATATATATATATATATATATATATATATTACTACTACTACTAATAACTCACTGCAGCACCAAGCCACCTGAGGCCAACACGGCTACGGATGCTCCTCCTCCAGCCTAAACAATATATATATATATATATATATATATATATATATATATATATATATATATATATAAATATATATATATATATATATATATATATATATATATATATATATATAAATAAATATATATCAAATATATGAGACTTGTTTAATCAAGGAAGGGCCTTATTAAAGCCTCAACAGTGACATTCATAAAGTGCCTATGATTAAATCCGTCTCGTAGGGGTTGGAACAATTCTTTAAGTAATTAAAAAATACTTAAAAATATTAAATAATTTGTTTGGCACTTAGCTGAATACTTTTCATAAACTGTATGGCTACGCGATTAACACGCATAGTAAACTAAGTACATGGTGTTAATTAACTTTTAATATTAAATTATATTGTTAAAAATAACTGTGTAGTTTAACTATTTTTTAGGAGCTTTTTAAATTAGTATTATGTTAATATTTGTTGTAAAGTGCAAAAATGTTAGTAAAATATTGTGCAAAATCAGTGATTGCAAAATAATTTTCCAATTATTGAGACATTCAAAAAATACGAAAAATAACGTTTGTTTCTCTCCTATTTTAGTCGACCCACCATATCAGCCTATAATTCCTTGACTCTTTTATGCTACTGGAAATATTCGACATTTTTTTACGTATTGGGCATTTTAAAAATGATTTTAGATCTAAACAAACAAAATAAATAATTTTTTTATGAAGCCTGTGTTTCTCATTTTATCAATGTACTAGCGTTGAAATTGTCTCTTTTTCTGATATTTTTTTTTCGTCAGGAAAGCATTATGAGTCTACTGCTCTTTAGGGGCACCCCCCAGGCCACACACAGTGTCTCCATATGGCATTAGGGGAGCAACTTACAGATATGTAGGGTACCTCCAGAGGAGGCACGGATCAAGGGGGGTCGTGTCCCTGGGGGTGTATAATAGAAACTGGGACATCCTCACCTAGGACCATAAATACATGTGGAGGAGGAAGAACGCCCCTCAAATGTACACTCAACAGGGCCGACCGCCATGTAACCACATCCCAATAGTTACAAACCTTTTCTCAGTAATGGGTTAAATTCCATGGTGACGCAGAACACCATCTTGGGAAGATCCTTTATAGGAGGACAATTGCGGCAGGGTATAAGATCTGGATCTAAGGCCAACAGCCTTTGCGAATGGCTGCCTCGACCCTCTCGAGGTACATGCAAGGCTGGGTACCTTGCGGCCAACTTTACTCCTCCTGTGGAGTGGCCTCCCTTTAAGGAAATTATACCCTAGTAAACAACACAGCATTCGCAAGGGATTTTGATTGGCGGATAGTTCTTCTGGGCTTGGTCTGTTTTGACGGAGGTCTGTTTTGGGCTGAAAAACCTTTTCCTAACTAATTTATCTATTACTGATTGCCACCCCATAGTTGCATAGTATTTATAGGCATATATATATATATATATATATATATATATATATATATATATATATGAATTGAAGGTAATAGGTTTGGTAATATCTGTGAAGGATTTCGAAACTTGTTGATAGAAGGGCATCGCCAAGTGCTGAAAACCATGGTGTGACCAAGGTGGGCCCAGGACTTCACAAAGACTCCATTCATACTGGAAGTTCCAGGACTTCTCGCTGTTCAGTTCTAAGTCGGCTTAAGCACTTCGGTGTAGACTTGATAAAATATATTGATCCCTGTCCTGCACTGGTAGCCAGGATCATTGCTTTTCCTGTGGCCAAAATAATTTTAGTTACTCAAAGAGAATGAAAATTGAAATTTGTAATGTTACAACGTTGAAAAATGACTATCGTTTTTATATTTTGACTGACGAAATAAGACGATTTGAACTAGGCTTATTAGGAGTATCAGAAACTTATATCCCAGGGATAGTAAGTACGAAATTAGACAATATAGAATTTGTTTACACAGGCGGGAAAGATGGGGTACATACACAGAGAGTAGGGCTCATGATGAATAAGGAAGCTGCTAAGTCTTGTTTAGGCTGGGAAGGTATTAATAGTAGAATACTAGCTGCTTATTTTATGACTAAAAGCTTCAGGGTGTCAATTATATTAGAATATGCCACTGTTGAACCGACTGACGAAAATGCTTGTGACTCAGATGAATTTTGCTTACAATTACAGGAACAAATACACAAAGTCCTAGGTGGTGTTTATACTAAGAGATTTGGACGCCCATATCGGTAGAAATAGGGATAGATAATATACTAGCCGAAGTAAATTTGGTGTAGGAAAAGAGAATAGTAATGGCTACAGATTTTTGCAATTTTGTAGGTATAACAATCTACTTATGACCAATACACTATTTGGTCATAAAATGGTCCACAAGTTGACATGGTATTCACGTGATAGTAAGACAGTAAACCTTATTGATTATGTTATAGTAAACCGAAGACTGGCAGGATCAGTACAAGATACTAGGGTATACAGGAGTGCTGTTATTGATGTTAAAAGTAAAGATCATCATCTAGTAGTGTCTAGTGTTAACTTAAAGCTGAAATTTCGGAAAAGTAACAACCACCTAGGAAGTTATGATGTTGATACACTCTAGGATGCGAATTTGAGAGAAACTTTCCAAGAGTAGTTGAACACCAAACTTTAAAGTTTTAAAATTTGACAATGTGGAAGATAGTTGGAATAATTTTAGAAAATCAATCTGTGTAGTTGCTGATGGTGTCTTTGGGAAAAAAGTTAAGACCGCAGCTAGGAATATTAGTGTAAAAGCCTTATTTTTAATAGAGAGAAGGAGTTTGTACAAGAATTATCTGAGTGACAGATCATATGAAAAAAGCTATGTAAAGAAAGCGGAGAAAGCATTCAAATATGAGCAAAGGAGATGTGAAGTTGAGGCCGTGGATAAAATTGCCGAGGATCTGGAATATGCAGCTACACGGTATAATCGTAAAATATTGTACTGGCATATTAATAGATCGAGAGGGAGTAGTCAATTTAGACTTGTCCCAGTTAAAGATAGGAATGGGGCCACAATTAGTGATAAGGAAAGAGTTAGAGAGTGATGGGTGGAACACTTTGAGAATGTGTTAGATCGAGGTACAATTGCAGGAAAAGCTATAGAGGAAAACAGAAAAGTTTGTGATACCTTCGATGTTAAGGAAGATTTGTTTTTTGAGAAAGAATGAACGACAGTACTAAAATAATTAAAATATAATAAGGCTCCATGCGCTGATAGTATTGTAAATGAGTTTCTTAAATATGGTGGCTCTGAGGTTAGAAATAAATTACTGAAGATTATGAATGTGATCCTGAATTTATGGACTACTCTGTTGGCCTCTTTATTGGATTCAACGCAGTTTTTCAATCTGAGCTTCTACATCTTCATTCCCTAAGGGCAAGTGTCAGTAAACTTGTAAATGATGTTGCTTCTAACTTCATGGAACTAGACTACATCCGCAGTGTTGGTTTGTTTACCAAACTGAATCCTTATTTTAAATATAGGGACAAAGGGAAAGCTGGGGTAAAGTAAGGATTCTCAAGGAAGTGCGGGGTAAAGTAAGGATTTTCAATGAAAGTTTGATTTTTTCAAACAAAAGGCTGGAAAACTCATCATTGCAATATATTTTAGTGAAAAAGATCTACGACTTCGTGTTGAAGTATTGGACATGGTTAAGCGTAGTGATGGATCAGCTGAGGGTCTGACTAACTGCATCAAACAAGTCGTTGAAATAAGCTCGATTCCCTGGCAAAATATTGTTGGATTTTGTGCAGATACTACTAACGTCATGTTTGGAGCCAATAAATCTGCTTCAGCGCTAATGAAACCCAGGGTGCCTCATATCTTGAATGTGAAACGCTTGTGCCATCTTATTCACTAATGTTCATCCTATGCATGCTTGTCGCTTCCCAAGACACTAGAAGACTTGGCACGAAATATCATGCCCACTTTTCTAGGAGTGCTTCCAGGTGAGATAAGTATGCCGAATTTCAGAAGTTCTTTGGATGCAAAGTACTCCCAATTCTTCCACCAGGATAGACCCATCGGTTGTTCCTTCAGGCCTGCATAAAGAGGCTTATTGAGCGCCGGATTACTCCTACTTATTATTTCATAGAAGCCACGTTTGACGGCCCAGCTATAACCAATGACCTTATCTTGTCAACATTACAAAGCAAGTTGACAAAGCCATACCTTGAATTTATGGACTACTCTCTTGGCCTCTCTAATGAATTCAATACAGTTTTTCAATCTGAGCTTCCACTTCTTCATTCCCTTAAGGCAAGCGGTGAATGATACTGCGTCTAACTTCATGGAACTAGACTGTATTTGCAGTGTTGGTTTTTTTATCGAATAAATTCTTAACTTTCAAGTGAATACCTGCCTTTAAACCAGACATATATGGGAATAGCTGCAACCAATTCAATGCAAGAGCTTGTAGATGCTCAAGAGCCAAGAAACAATATTGATCTCTTTTACCGGTCTTGTCAAAACTATTATGTAGTCCCAATCAAGCAGATTCAAAATCGTTTCAAGTTTGAAGACAAAATTTATGACAGTTTGGCATTGATTGAAGCAAAGAGTGTAAGAAATTTGAAGCCAAAAGTCTCTAAGGCCACTATTTGCGAGATTTCCTGTTCTAACGGAAAATTGTTGCGTCCGAAAAACGGACAAAGAATGGAGATTTCATGCAATGACCGATGTCACTGACCCTCATTTTGGATATGCACAAGATAAAGAACTGTCAGTTAAGCAGCAATAGATGAAGATATTTAGTCTGAAGACTCGCAGTGGTGAAATCAAGTACCCAGAATTGCAGAAGTGCATATAACTGATCTTTTCATTACCGTTTAATAATGTACCAGCTGAACGTTTGTTCAGTTTCCTGATATTAATCAAAACAGACATCAGAAATCGATTCGAGAACGTTACACTAATCTCACTTATTCCAGTCAGTTACTGATTGAAAAACAAAGATAAAACTTCATCAACTGTCAGCATACCAAAAACTGTCACTGGCTTTTAGACAAAAGCAAACACTACGCACGAAAATGTGCTGGAGATGACACTTACTTGAACTTTTTATATGTTCTCAGTAGTGTGAAAGATTTTATGCATATCATTGTTTGAAGTAAAAAATGAAGCTTTGATGCTATGCTACGTTTTTCGTGTAAATTGTATGGAAATGTAGGCAAAATATCTCTTTTTCTAGGGACAAAAATAAGGAGAAATCAGACGTAAAGACAAGGAATTCTAGAAAAAATTGATATAAAATAGGGAAAAATTAAAAACGAAAAGTGGAATCCCTGCTCACAACTCTACTTTTTAAAACAATAAAAAATATAAAAGCCCAGGGCATAAAAATTCAATCACAGTCACGAATATAATGTATCTGACCGAATAATCGCTGTTCCAATTGCATATGCGGAAACCAAGGTCCAAGATTCAAGCACATATTGGCACTCAAATTATATATATAAATAATCCCCATTTTTTTTTAATTGTCCAATGGGATTTCCACTTATCGGGGTTTAACCCCTAAAAGACAACAACAAATACTCATCTGGCCATGTGTCACTTGAAACGGCACGAATAACTACGAGAATAACAACATTTTTCACATGTATAATAGCCCATATTATTGCTTTAATGATATGTGAGGTTCTGACAAGGAAGAGGCTGAGGCTTCGGGTCTGTTTCTAATTTTACAGGCAAATACACCTTCAGCAATTATTTCAGAGCTGGCTAGCCTAATACAATTTATATGGCCAGAATCGCATTTTAATGCTGATTTTCAATATACAAGTTTCATCAAGATTAGTTATACCATCAAAATTACGAGCCTCAGAAAATTTGCCTCATTTTAGAAAATAGGGGGAAACACTCCCTAAAAGTAATATAATCTTAACAAAATCACACTATTAGATTCAGCGTATCAGAGAACCCTTATTGTGGAAGTTTCAAGTTCCTATCTACAAGAATGTGGAATTTCGCATTTTTTGCCAAAAGACAGATCACCGATGCGTGTTTATTTGTTGTTGTTTTTTCCCCAGGGGTGATCTTATCGATTCAGTGGTCCTAGAATCTTGCAAGAGGGCTCATTCTAACGGAAATTAAAAGTTCTAGTGCCCTTTTTAAGTGACCAAAAAAATGGAGGGCACCTAGGCCCCCTCCCACACTTATTTTTTCCCCAAAGTCACCAGATCAAAATTCTGAGATAGCCATTTTATTCATCACAGTCGAAAAACCTAATAACTATGTCTTTAGGGACGACTTACTCCCACACAGTCCCATTGGGATGGGTTGCAAGTCGAAAACTTTGACCTGTGTTTACATATAGTAATGGTTACTGGAATGTGTACAGACGTTTTCAGGGGGATTTTTTTGGTTTAGAGGAGAGAGTTGAGGGGAAGAGGAGGGGGTTACGTGGGAGGATATTTCCATGGAGAGACTTCTCATGGGTGAAGAGATTTTCAATGAAGGGGGCACAGGATTTTCTAGCCTTATTTGAAAAAAAAAATAAAAAAAAAATAAATATGAAAAGTTTTTTCTTCTGAAAGTAAGGAGCAGCATTAAAACTTAAAACGAACAAAAACTATTACGCATATGAGAGGTTTACCTCCTCGTTATACCTCAGTCTTTACGCTAAAGTATTTTTAGTAATTTCAACTATTTATTCTACTGCCTTTGTGATTCAGAGGTCATTCTTAAGGAATTGGGGCACAATCTAAGCTTTAGTGTAAAGAGCGAGGTATTGACGAGGGGTGAACCCCTCATATACGCAATAAAAACAAACGAATATAGAAGTTCGTAACGTAAGTTACGTATATTTTTTACCAATGAAAACGTTTGTAAAAAATTAAAAGTTCTAGTTGCTTTTTTAGGTAATCAAAAACTTGGAGGGCAACTAGGCCTCCTCCTTTGCTTCTTTTTTCTCAAAATCCTCCGATTAATTAATATGCAAATTTCGTTTTAATTATTTATGTGCAGAGAGCCAAGATCAAAACATACATTAATTCTAAAACGTCCAGAAATTAAATATAAAAAAACAAGTTTTTGTAATGAAAAGTAAGGAGCAACATTAAAACTTAAAACGAACAGAATTTACTCCGTATATGAAAGGGGCTTTTCCTCCTCAACGCCCCGCTCTTTATGCTAAAGTTTCTTAATGTTTTAAAAAGTAGAGTTAAGAGAAAGGGTCAAACTTTAGCGTAAAGAGCGAGGGGTTCAGGAGGAAAAGCCCCTTTCATATACGGAGTAATTTCTGTTCGTTTTAAGTTTTGATGTCGCTCCTTACTTTCCATTACAAAAACTTGTTTTTTTATATTTAATATTACTAAGGGTTCATAGTTAAGCATTAGAGAAGTCATTGTTAAATAACATGTGCTTATGTATATATAGCTTTTTGCTACTTATTCTTCTCTGGTTATATAATGCTTGATATGGTATAAGCCAAGAGAAGGACCTGTGGACCTATAGAAGAAAACCTGTTAAAAAAGACGATTCTTTGTAATTTTTACATAATAATTATAGCTAACACATTCTACATGCTGCCCTGCTCTACTTTAGCCCCAACCCTCCTAATATGGAAATCTATAGCTGAAATTACATATTTCCTTTTGATTCTGCCAATCAATCCCTCAACCCTAGTACCTGTTAATTGAAGCAACTGTGGCAAAACAAGTAAAAGGTGGCAGAAAACATTGGATCAGTAGCGATCTAGGATTCATCAAGGCAAGATCTAGCTTGTGACTGTGAGAGTTTAATAACCGCATCTGGATTTTTCACAATTTTTGCGCTGTTTGTTACGGGGCCCCTTAGATTTTTATGCAGAAAGGGGCCCATGCCTGTAAGTCCCTTTGAAATGTCATTTTGCTAATTTCATTTACGGAGGCGAATTTTTACTGCATAATTAACGATGTCGGTCACAAAAAAGCATTTCGACGAGCGTATGGATGACTTAAAGCAAATGATCGAAAATCTTCGTATAGAGAATTCAGCTCTGAAACAAGAGAATTCTGATTTGAAAAATGCAATTAGAGCGGTTAAAGAACAGTGTTTGAGTACGGAATTGAACGTAAAACGCAAAAATCTGCTGATTCACGGAATTCCTAATAAGGATAGTGAGAATATTGAAGAGACAGTCCACGACTTTTTATCAGGAATGCCAGTACAAAACTCGAAGGATATAAAATTCACAGCAATGTACAGAATTAGAAACAAGACCAAGTGCCCTTCCCGCTCGAACTCTCGCCCCGTTTCGGACCCTATTTTTGTCTCTGATCTGAATCTTAGGTATAAAGATAGTATCATGGCTTGTGTTGGTAGCCTAAAAAGCAAAAGAAAGAGCATCAGTAATGACCTACCATCGGAACTTGCAAAGCGTCGGAAAGAGCTTTTGAGTACGGCTTACAAGCTTCGAAATTCCAAAGTAACCGCTGAGAAAGTATCTCCAACTAAAGTCATGCAATAGGGTACTAAACTATGGCTAGAAACAAAAAAAACTTCTGGCTCAAACTGGGTTAAGTTCAGTGATGCATGCCATGACCCCCTCGCCTTGGTTTTATCTGCAGTTATTAGTGATGGTGCTTCTGACACGTGACGTAAAGTATCGAGTATTTTCGCCTCAGTAAAGTGAGGGGATGCAATTTTGCTGCTCTTTTTTGCAACGTCAGTATCTGTGTGTGTTTTTTTTAGTTATTGTCCTATTTTTCCTTTTCTCTATTTACTATATTATTTACTCCTTTTTTGCTTTCTTTTGCAATGTGCGTATCTATGTTTTTTTTATATATTTATTTTCTTATATTTCTCTCTTTCCATGTTATTTACTCTTTTCTTTACTTTTTTACTTGTAAATATTTTTCCGTTCCAGAGCGAAAATTCAAGTTCGTGCCTTCGCCTTATGAATTTGCTGTCATTAGGATGTCTACGTCACCCGTGTTCACTCGACTACAGCGTGGTCTCTATTCATCACCTATATTGGTAAGTAGTAATGTATGAAATTGAGTTTTCATCGAGGACTGACGCTAATCTCACGAAAAGGAAATTAGATGAATATGAAAGTCGTAGAGTAAATTTTAATGAAATTTTGAATAACCCGATAGGAAGAACACCGAATATGAATTTTGATGAAAATTTAGATAACATTATTGATAGTAATTTTGTGGAGGAGTTTGGGCTATGGGATGTTGGGGCTCGGTGGGAGGATGTCCTCCAGGTTGTGCATTTAAATGCTCAAGGGCTGAATTCTTCCCTGGATGATATACAGCTTATATGTAAGAATTCTCGCCCTGGAATTATTGGTTTAAGTGAAACTTTTTTAAATGAAAAGAACCAGCTACTTATGGATATACCCGGATATAATTCAATATTTCTAAATAGAAAGATAGCAAAAAAGGGGGGGCTAGGATTTTATGTATTGAGTAATCTGGCAGTTGTAAGAAGAGATGATCTGTCTATAAACATTGAACGGGTATTTGAATCTCTGTTCATAGAATTGGCTACTAGCTCCAATGAAAAGATAATAATTGGCGAAATATACAGATCTCCAAGCGGATCAATGAAACAATTTATGGAAATATTAGAGATTGTTCTTGGGAAAGTATTGTCTGAAAAGGCAGAAATAATTTTAATGGGTGATTTTAACGCTGACATGATGGATATGTCATCGAGTCAGGCTTGTGATATACTGGCACTAGTAATCTCGTCTGGGTTAACTCCCTGTATAAATATCCCAACACGAATTTCAAACCAATCTGCAACCTTAATTGACAATGTGTTCTCATCTATACATTCTGTAAAAAATGAAGTGCTACTATCAGATACATCGGATCATTTTCCGGTAGGAGTTTTACTTCCACTCCCCCGGTCTGCCCGCCGAATAGTCCCTGATAATAAACCAAGATTCCGATATACACCAGCAAACATCGAAAAGCTCAAAGATGATTTATTCACTACGTCATGGGAGTTTACAATACCTGAGAGGGTGAGCTTAGAAAATTATAATAAGGCTTTTGATTTTTTTTATGAAACAGTAAAGAAGAAATTTATCCACCATTGCCGAACACCCCAACCAAGTCTTTCTAAGAGATCAACACCCATAGCCCCATGGACTACAGCTGGAATACTAAAGTCAATAAAGAGAAAACAGAACCTTTGGAAAGAGTATAGGAACAGACCAAGTGATGCTAAATTAGAGACTTTTAAACTATACCGGAAGATGCTTAAAACTCTGATTCGAAAAGCTAAAATTACATATTTTTCCCGAAGGTTTGCGGATTGCGGCAAAAATATTAAGAAAACTTGGGATGTAATTAAGGAAGTTACGCAACCATCGGCAAGACCTAGAAAGCTCCCTAAATCACTTAGTGTTCAGAATCAGCTTTTCTTGGATGAAGACCAAGTACGACATCAGATGACTAAATTTTTTGCTGAGGTTGGGAAAACAACGGCGTTAGGTGTGGTTCCTTCTTCAAGTTCTAGAACTTGGAAGCAGTTCCTCGGTCCTTCCTGTGTAAAGTCAATGGTTCTTGAGTCAGTTACGGAGCAGGAACTGATAACAATAATTTCGTCATTGAAAAATTCTTCATCTGGATTCGACCAAATTCCGGCCAAATTAATCAAACAGATTCTTCCTTCAATTATTACACCACTGTGCCACTTGGTTAACCAGTCATTCAAGCTCGGAATATTCCCTCAGCGTCTCAAGTTGGCACGAGTGATAGCACTATTTAAAGGAGGTGACCGGGAGGACCCGGAGAACTATAGGCCTATATCTCTTCTGTCTGTCTTTTCTAAAATATTTGAAAAGGCTATGCTAAAGCGTTTGCTGAGTTTCCTAGACGCGAAGAAGTTTTTTCATCGGCACCAATTTGGTTTTCGGGAGAAGTGCTCAACAGAACACGCATGTAATATGCTTCTTCATTTTGTACGGCAGTCTTTAGACTTCGGCCTTATCCCTGCGGCAATATTCCATGATGTGAAGAAAGCTTTTGACAGCCTCACACACGAGATACTTATTGGTAAGTTGTCGCATCAAGGTGTTCGTGGAGAAGCTCTGTCCTAGTTTTCTTCATTCCTAACTGGCCGATCCATTGCAGTCGAAGCTTCTGATGAGCATATTCCAGTCGAATATGGAGTGACACAAGGCTCAGTTCTTGGGCCATCCCTTTTCCTCATATATGTCAACGACCTCTATCGACTATTTAGCAACCCACGATCTGATTTCTGTTGTCATTTGTGCCAGAAAGGAGATGCTGTGGTTGAAGCCTTGGATACGCCTGGTCAACATGAAGAACTCTTTGCATTCGCCGACAACACCACCCTGGGGGCTGCAGCACCTGATGAATCATCTCTTATCCTCAAGCTACAATTGATGGCAGAAAATATATATCGTTGGTTTGATGCAAATTTGTTAGCTTTGAATGTAAAAAAATCGTTTCTTCTTATATTCTCCCGCATAGGTAAAAGCTGCCCTACAGTGACAGAGCTTAAAACATCTAAGGGATCCATATCCCGCCCAGCTGACCGGTTTATTCGATTCCTTGGGATACTTCTGGATGAAAATCTATCTTTCAAACGGCATACTGAGTCAATGAGATTAAAGGTTTCTCAAGGCCTTGGAATTATTCGAAAGCTGAAGCGAGTCTTTCCTTTCTCCATCCTTCGTCTATTATATTTCTCTCTTATTTACCCTTATTTATGCTACTGCTCGTCAGTGTGGATGTCAACATTTCCATCTGTACTTACACCTTTACATAATCTCCAACTGAAAGCAGCAAAAGTTCTTCAGTCTACTACCCATATTTCTGTTGAACTTCCGAAGATTAAAGATATTCGTACATTACACCTCTCTTTCATTGCGTTTCAGTATTTCCGTGGAGACCTTCCATCAAGTTTTTCCGGGCTTTTTGAAATTGTTCGAAATGTCAGTCCTTATGAAACTAGAAACAAGGATGATGTGCTAGCGCCATCCACCCCTGCAGTGCGCTCGGACTTTGGTCTGATAGTTGCTGTCGGACGTGCCTGGAATTCCATTCCTGTTGGGATTCGACGGTCCTGTACCATAGGATCCTTCAAGAAACGGTTGAAGAATTTTTTAATAAAAAAAAAAATAAATTAAATTATAATATTGATCAGTTATTTATATTGTTTAGTTATCAAGATTTAATTTATTTATTTAATTATTTAGATTGAATTTATTTATTTAGATTTGGGTGGTGTGAGTGTTGGATCCTCGATGTATATATATTTTTTTATTTTTTGTAAGTAGGTGGTGCGGAGGCCGGTTGTACTCGGGTGAGGATCGGTGAGTAGACTCTAAATATATTTTAAGTGTGAATGTAATTAATAGTTATTTATGTTTTGTTTTGTTGTTTTTTTTTCCAAATAACGGGCCATTGAGCCCTTTGGGATATTTTTTGTTTATAAATGGATGGATATTGGTAATATGAAAGGAACTTGAACTTGAACTATAATTTGGGATATATACTTGCTAATTAGGCATGTTAGGGATAAATTTTTTGTTGTTCATATTTTGACTTACAAATAAAGTGAATATACCACTTGATGCCTTTTTGTATGTTCTTTACAAATATAATAATTGCTTATATTGCTAGTTCAAGTTTAAGAACTTTTTGACCTTACTTAACCTAACAAATTTTGGTCAAAAATGACCAATAACACATACTTTAATTGAAAATTTGGCATCAAAGAAGAAGAAAAACAGCATAATATTGTAAAATTTATAAATCCAACTTAATTGTGGAAAATCAGTGCTCATAGATCATACAACATTTAAAAAATGGATTAAAAATGAAACAATAAGTTTGAGACCAATGTTTTAAGCTTTTTTATACCCAAAAGTTATTTGGGTATATCTTGGTCATTCTCAAGAGCTCAAAAACTTGCAATTGAAGCACTTATTATGTTTGTAAAGAACATAAAAAAGGCATAAAGGGGTATGTTCACTGTATTTGTAAATCAAAAATATGAAAAACAAAAATTTTACCAATTATCAGTATAGCTGCATGATTTTCCCTTTGGTATGTAGGCTAAGTGGAAGGTCACTTATACCTGATCCTGTTTCTACTGTTTTTGCTTGGTTGAAAAAATCCAAAGAAAGTTCCCATTGAAAAGGAAAGAGACCAAAAGTAAGATTGAATTTATCATAGCTTGGAGGTTTGCCCCTTCAGTCTGTTTAAAGAAAACAGATTCATAATTGAAGCTTTGTTCATTTCAATCTTAGGAATGATCTACATTTGTTACACTTCATTAGATGGATGTAAGGGGATACTTTTATTTATTTATCTTGTTTGTTTTCTACATGATTTTTTAATCTTTAAATTGATATACATTTCTTAGAAATTAATTAGTCATACCACAGTTCCATTTGCAAGTTTTGACCTACTTCATAACCTTGGTCTCAAAAGTGCATATAAATTTATTGAAGCTAGGAAACATAGAACTCCTCTCTGTTTAAAAGAAAATGGATGGACATACGTAGGTTTTAATACACTAAAGTCCTAGGGCCATGGCAATTAAAACAAAACAATGAAGATTAACTTTTAAATGCTTGACATTACATAAATATAACATTCACAAAGAAAACCATTCACAAAATTTTACTTTTGTGCTCAGTTGCCAACCTGAGCAATTGCCCTAAATTTTTAAACCTTGCAAAACATTCACCAACCACCTCTTATGACCTACACTCTTGTCTGTACATCAACAATTCATTGAAAAGGAAGGACCACCTTACTGGCATTTCTTCCTTTGTACTTATATTTAACGGGTTTAAAAGAAACCTTCTATGGCTAAGTCAGAAGCCCAGTAAAGGACCACATGGTCCTTTAGCCAAGAAATGCAATAGAAAGCTAGGGGCCAGTCATCCTATGCTTTTGCATGCCCTTCCTGCTTACTGACCCCAGATTTTTCTAGGTAACCTGTTAAGTTTGGGCCAATTCCAGCTGAACTTACAGAGTCACATCACTGACCTTTGTCCCGAACCAAATAAACTGCTAATGCCAGGAATTAAACCTGTGCCCTTTGGATAAAGGATTCTCAACCTAGAGTGCCAGCCACTTAGGAAGGAACACAAATGTCACCAGAGAACAAAAATTATTTGGAAAAAAGAAAATATTGAATAAAACCAGCTCAAGTCATAGTCTCTCCCATTTTTCACTGCTGTCCCACAAACATTATGTCATTAATTGTCCCACAACAATATTTTATTAAGACAAATAAATTTTAAGACATGTATCAACAAAACTTCATCAGGGATTGTATTTACTTAAGGCACAATCAGCAATATGAATGCTTAGTTTTGTGATATTCTAGTCTTGATGTGATAAAAAAGAGAAATTATATGTTCTATTTGTTTTCCACCAGCCCATTTGAGAAAAATCATTTTTGACAACAATATACCCATGGTTGGCTCAGAATCTCTCTAAAATGCTTTAAACAGAAGGAATTTTAAAAACAATTATACTGACCAGCAAGAAGAATATTAACATAACTCTCTAAACTTGGCACTTTTTAAGACAATGTTTAGCAAAGCAAATGCAAAACTTTAATGGTGTCCTATGTCATCTAAAAAAACCTCATTAAAATGTGTCAGATGTATTTTGATATAAGATGCCTCAAAGACTTTTAGTTGAATGTATGAAATGAAGGGCCAGGTATTCCTTTACATTTTATACAACATGTAAAAAGAAAAACAGTTCAAATTTTTTCACAAAAGAAGACGCTTGATGTAAGAAAATAAATGTATTTTTAATAGAAAGCAACTGACATCAATGAAATCAAATAAAACAAAAATTCATGGAGAATAAATAATATAAGCCATATATTTAACCTATAATGAGGTGGCATAAAAGATTATTTCTAAAATTAGAAAAAAACAGTGTTATGGCTTAAAGTTCTGCTCAATCAATAAGAATTGTCTTTTCAGAACTAAGGCTAGAGAAAAAGAAACTGATAACCAAAAAATAAGGCACCTAAAAATATCAGGACCCTCTAGAGGGAAAAGAAGTAGAAGTAGGAACTTCAAAATACCTTCCTGGGACATGCTTTAGCCTGTAGACACATCCCTGAAAGTTTCATTTTCCTAGCCTAACCTCTTTCAAATATAGCCAAAAGTAGCTAAAGTAAAATTTTACCCCTACTTAACCTTAAAAATTCAGTTTAAATAGCAATCTCAACAAATATAGACTATATATAAGGCTATAGGTATTGGCCTAATCATTCTAATTTTTTTTCAACTAAAAATTATAGGATGGTTTAGAAACTAGGCTTGTTTGATATAATAACATTTGACTAACTCACCAATGTGATAGCTGCCTCCCTAAGAATCAACCTTTTTAATAACAAAAAAACTTTTCTTCTGACTCCTTCTGAAGCTTAGCCTATGCAAGACAGGCCTAGAACACCAAAAACCCTTTAGATACTAAGGAATATGCATAATATTACTTAAAGGTCACTGAAAAGCTAAGATTATTTCTATTATTTACAGTTTCCTTGTCTTTTCTCTAGAC
Source organism: Artemia franciscana (assembly GCF_032884065.1). NCBI lineage: Eukaryota > Metazoa > Arthropoda > Branchiopoda > Anostraca > Artemiidae > Artemia > Artemia franciscana. The sequence continues at coordinate 45,732,125 of NC_088871.1, read as the reverse complement.
TTAACGATTTCACATGTTTATCCATTTAAAAAAATATATAGCATTGACGTCACAATCCTCAAATATGTTTTTATTTGCGGGTTATAAAGTGCCAGCCCACGGACAAGTAATCCTGAGCGTTTGAGGGGATAATCCGACTAACCTCTGACGTCATATGTGTCTAAAAAAACGCTTGGATTAATCATATTAGTCTTCTTCTTCTTATTCAGCAGACAGGCTTTTCAGTTGATACTATTTAGCCCTTTTCCTTTTGTCTCACTCTGTGAGATCGACAGAGCTATGGAGCTGGTTTGTCTTGTATGATTTGTATCTGCTCAGATTTCTTGAAGTATATCTTTTGATACCAGCAGTTGAATTATAAGAGAGTATATATTGATCTCTGTGCTCTGCGGGAGAGTATGGTCAGCAAGACTCTTGGCTGTTAGTGGAATTTTGTGGTGTTTGAAGCATTTTACCATTTTACGTCGCAGGGTATACTGTGCAGACGTCAGCATATTACATTCAAATAGGCAGTGATCTATTGTTTCATTCTTAAGATTACATGACCTGCAAAGGGGGGACGAGGGAACTTCGCCACTTGAATTAGGAATCTGATATGAAAATGCCTGAAAATTTAGCCCATTTGAACCTGACCGAATCCTATGATAAATCTTGGAAAGGTGCTTACTTGGGAAAGGTGATGGGGTAGGATTCTAATTAATTATCTTATATAATTCTTATTAATTATTAGTAATCGGACAAGTAAACAAACGCACCCTTTCAGTCAACTTTTACAAATTGAACGCTCAAAGTTAACTCAGAATCGCAAATAAAACGTCGAAATGCTGGTTTCAGTCAACTTGGAATGTGAATCAAACGCAACTTTAGAGTTGCGTTCGAATCGACTCGAAAAAGTCAACTTAAAAGTTGACTTTTTTCTCTGCTGCCGTTTTATTTAGTAAAAAGTTGACCTAGAAAGTCAACACAGAATTGCGAATCGAACGCTTCAATGGCAAAAAATTTAGAAATATGAAATCGTTTAGTCTAAAGAAATGACAAGGAAATTGTTAATAGGCCTAGTGGAAATAATCTTAGCTTTTCAGTGACCTGTAAGTAATCTTATGCATATTCCTTAGGATTTAAAGGGTTTTTGGTGTTCTAGGCCTATCTTGCATAGGCTAAGCTTAATAAGGAATGAGAAGAAAATTTTTATGTTGTTAAAAACGTTGATTCTCAGGAAGGCAGCTGTCACATTGGTGAGTTATTCTAATATTACCAAATCTAACAGGCCTAGTTTCTAAACCAACCTATAATTTTTAGTTGAAAAAACTAAAAATTATAGGTTGGTTTGTAACTTTATATTAGCCTATAGGTTAGTTAAAAACTAAAAATTATTGGCTTCTTTTCCCAGTAAAATTGGTGCAAACAGTATTACTGGCTTTCAAATAAAGTGAATATACCACTCCATGCCCTTTTTTATCCTCTTTACAAATATAATAATTGCTTCTACCACAAATTCAGATTTAAGCACTTTTTGACCTCTTAAAAATGACCTATATGTGGGGTTATTACAAATCTGTAATAGCTTAGAAACAAATTTGGGCTATATATTTGTACATCAGGGGGTGGGGGTAAAGCATAGCATATATTAAATACATAAACTAACCATTGATGTATTTTTTTTTATGTTTGTGCTGTTGCACTGGTGATTTCTCTTCTCATTAAAATTCAATGTGCACAAACACATAAAAAAATACTGCAAAGATTAGTTTACTTATTTAATATATGCTATGCTTTACCCCCACCCCCCCTGATGTGCAAATATATAGCCCAAATTTGTTTCTAATCTATTACAGATTTTTTATACCCCATATTTAGGTCATTTTTAAGAGGCCAAAAAATGTTTAAATCTGAATTTGCAGTAAAAGCAATTATTATATATGTAAACAGCATTAAAACAGGCATCAAGTGGTATATTCACTTTATATGAAAGCCAGTAATACTGTTTGCACCAATTTTACCCTTTTCCCTAGTTATATAGTCTGTATTCATTAAGATTGTTGTTTAACTGGATTTTTAACATAAAGTAGGGGCAAAATTTTACTTTGGCTACTTTTGACTATCTTTGAAAGAGGTTAGGTTAGGAAAATGAAACTTTCAGGAATGTGTCTGCAGGCTGAAGTATGTCCCAGGAAAGTATTTTGAAGTACCTACCTCCATTTCTTTTCCCTCTAAATGGTCCTGAAATTTTGGGTTATCAGTTTTTTTTTCTCTGGCTTTAGTTGTGAAAAGACGATTCCTGTTGACTTGCCATACTGTTGTTGCCATAACACTGGGTTTTCTAAATTTAGAAATAATCTTTTATACCACCTCACTATAGGTTAAATATTTGGCAGATATTATTTATTCTCCATGAATTTTTTTTTATTGGATTTCATATGATGTCAGTTGCTTTCTGTTAAACATACATTTATTTTTAAAAATCAAGCTTCTTTTGAGAAAAAATTTGAATTATTTTTCTCTGAAAAATGTCACTGAAATATAAAGTGATATAAAATAGGAGAAATATGTGAGTGATATAAATATCACTGAAATTTTCTCTGAAATATCACTGAAAGGGGATAGGTTAGGAAAATGAAACTTTAAGGAATGGGTCTACAGGCTAAAGTATGTCCTGGGAAGGAATTTCAAAGTACATATCTCTACTCATTCTTGCTCTAGAGGGCCCTGACCCTTGATGACCTTCAAAAATAGGCTATCTGTGTTATAAAAGTGAAACCTTACAAAATAAATCTTCTGCTGAAATGAAGTACAACAAAGTTGTTCTCAGCTTAACAACTTTGCTCAATCCCAATTTATAGGTTTTAAAGATATGAAAAAACATTTCCTAAATTTTGAAAAAAAAAATGTTGATATGGCTCAGAATTCTACTCAAATAAAAGGAATTGAATTTTCAGAACTAAAGGCAGAGAAAAAGCAAATGGTACCTGAAAATTAAGGTAAAATGTTGTTTTGTCAAAATTTCAATAGGTACAGACCTGTCATGGAGTCAAATTTTAGGGCTCTCTAGAGGGAGAAGAAGTGGAGGTGGGTACTTTAAAATACCTTCCCAGGATATACTTTGGCCTATAGACCCATCCCTGAAAGTTTCATTTTCCTAACCTAACTTCTTTCTGAGATAGCAAGAAGTAACTCAACTAGAATTTTACCTTTTATCTGTCTGGTAAAAAACATCCTTCAAATTTTAGATATGCTCTAATTATACAGGAGCAAAAAAAAATGCTTTTTAAAATTGCCATTATGAGGTAAGATATTAGCTAAAATGCCTGTATAAAGCAAACTAGCCTACCTAGGGAGCCAAAACACTTGAATTTGCTTACTGCTTCTTCAACAGTGGCAAAAGGTCTGACAATGAGTAAAGTATGGAATTTAAGTCAGAAACGCCTTTTATGCTTTTTCTATTCTCACCAAAATAAAACACAAATCCCATGTTGACTTGCACAAAAACCTCAAGATAAGTTGTAGTAATTGGTCCTTTAGCCTGATGTAGCTGCTATTTGCTGCTATGAGTGCATAGTTTATAATGGGAGCTTAAAATTGTCTTGGCAAGCTGCATGGTTGAGTATACAACCCTCTAGGCTATACTCTCTTTCTTTATGTGCATATTATTGTTTAAAAATGATCAAGCTTCACATTAATCTCCTTTCATGACCTATAGTTGAAATTTGCTAGGGAAGTGTTTATTCCACTAAAAACTCACCACCTATCTTTGAACTTCAATTATACAGCCCTGTTTTTTTTTACCCCCCTTTAGCCTGTATCCAGTTTCTGATAGCCATTTAAATTGTATTTTGTCTGTTGTTCATTTCTTGTCAATATTACTGAGGGGTCACAGATACGCACTAGAGTCCTCATTGATAAATAATATGTGCTTGTATATATATATAGCTTGTTGCTACTTATTTTTCTCTGGGAATACAATGTTTGATGTGGCATAAACCAAAGAAAGGACCTGTAGGCCTAGAAAAAAATATGTTAGGAAAACCGATTTTTATAATTGCACAATAATTATAGCTTACATAATTTTACATGCAGTCCTGCTCTACTTTACCCCCAACCCTCCTAATATAGAAATATATAGCTGAAGTTACATGTTACCTGTTGATTCTGCCAATCTATCCCTCAACCTTTAACTCCCTGTTAATTGAAGCAATTGCAACAAAGCAAGAATGGCAGGAAAGGTAACAGGTGACAGAATACATTGGAACTACATAATTTTGGCTATATATTTGCACATTAGGCAGGTTGGAGGTAAATTATAGTATAGAGATGCATGCTTTTCCCTTTGGTATGTAGGCTAAGTAGAAGATCACTTGTACCTGATGCTGTCCCTGTTGTTTTTAGTTGGATTGGAAACATCCAAAGAAAGTTTCCTTTGAAAAGGAAAGGTGAGATTGCCCAAAAGTGAGATTGAATTTGTCAAAGCTTGGAGGTTTGTCCCTTCAGTCTGTTTAAAGGAAAATGGATTCATAATTGAAGCTTTGTTCATTTCAATCTTAAGGGTGACCAATATTTGTGACAATTCATTAAATGGTTGTAAAGGGATACTTTTGTTTATTCATTAGTCTTCTTTGTTTTCTAACAGTTTTTTTTTTTTAATCTTTAAATTGATATCCATTTCTTACAAATTTTTATTGATACCAGAGGTCCATTTGCAAGTTTTCACCTACTTTGTAATCCCTGGTCTCACAATTACATTTAAATTTACTGAAGCTAGGACACACAGAACTCCTATCTATTTAAAGAAAATCAATGGATATAAGTAGGTTTTATTGTATTTAAGCCCTAGGGCCATGGCAATTAAAAACAAAATAAAGGAGATTAACTTTATAATACTTGACATTAAATAAGCATAATAGTCACAAAGAAAAACAAATAACAAAATTATACTTCTGTGTTCAGTTGCCAACCTGAGCAACTGTCATAAATTTTTAAATCTTGCAGAACATTCACCCCCATTACATTCACAAGCTATCTCTCATGACCCACAAAATTGTCCATACATCCACATTTCAGGGAAATGGAAGGACCATCACACTGGTATTCTTCATTTCTACTTATATTTAATGGGTTTGAAAGAAAGTTTCTATGGCTAAGTCAGTAGGCCAGTAAAGGACCTGGTGGTCCTTTAGCCAGGTAGTGCAATAGGAAGCTAAGGACCAGCCAGCCTATGCTCTTGCATGCCCTTCCTCCTTACTGTCCCTAGATTTCCATCTGTACTCATTTAAAGTTTGGCCAATTCTAGCTGAGGTTAGTCATATCACCAACCCCTATCCAAAACCAAATAAACTGGCAATGCCAGGAATTAAACCTATACGCCTTGGATAAAGCGTTCCAACCCAAAGCGCCTACCACTTAGCAAGGAACACAAATTTGACTAGAGAACAATAATTATTTGAAAAAAAAATAGAAAATTGAAAAAAAAATTGCTATAGTTGCCCCACTACTGTCCTATAAATGCTATAGGCCCATTTTATTTAGACAAATCAATTTAAGACAGGTATCAACAAAACTCCATCAGGGATTGTATTTGCTTAAAATACAATCAAGCTATGTGAATGCTCAGCTTTGTGATATTCTAGTCTTGAAATAATAAAAAAAAGAGAAAATTTATATTTTCTATTTATTTTTCACCAACTCATTTGAGCAAAATCATTTGTGACAGCCAAATGCCCATGGTTGGCTTAGAACCTCTCTAAATGCTCTGAAACAGCAGGAATTAAAAAAAATTATACTAATCAGCATTAAACTATCCCTTAAATTTGAACATGTGTATTTAATTTGAAAATGATGCTACTGCTAGTCAGGTTACTGTGCTGTTCCCACTGGCTCTACTGCAGTTGAAAATGGGCAGTTACCATGCAGTAACTGCAGTTACTGAAAAACCATCAGCTGGAACACACCCATAAGCAATTATATCTGTATATTATATCAATTATATATCTTATATTATTATATTATATATATATACATAAGCAATTATATCAATTATATCTGTAAAGAACATACAAAAAGGCATCAAGTAGTATATTCACTTTATTTTTAAGTCAAAATATGAAAAAAACAAAAAATTTACTCCCGACCTGCCTAATTTGCTAATATATAGCCCAAATTATATATTTTAAATGTATTTTGCCACCTTTTAGCCTACTTATTTTTCCAGTTCTTGTTTTGCCACAGTTGCTTCAATTATCAGGTACTATGGTTGAGGTATACATTGGCAGAATCAATAGGAAATATGCAATTTCAGCCTTAGATTTCCATATTAGGAGGGTTGGTGCTAAAGTAAAGCAGAGCTGCATACTTCTCTAGTGCTTAAGTATGACCCCTTAGCAATATTGACAAGAAATGAGTAACAGAAAAAATGCAATTTGGACTAGATGGCAATCAGGAACTGGATACAGGCTAAAGGGGGCCAAAAACAGGGCTGTATAATTGGAGTTCAAAGAACTCCAATTATACAGTGATTTTAAAAAATCACTGTATATAAGTGATTTTTTAGTGAATTAAACGCTTCCCTTGCTAATTTAGGACTTTAAATTGATTAGCCTACTGGAAAATACCTATCCTATGCAATTGAAATATTTTACCTTTTCAGAGCATTAAGACAATCCATCACAATAAAAAAAAAATATCCAAGGCATCTTGAATGGAATGACTAAAAGAAGACAAATGAAAATCACAATTTGCAATCTAACAATTAAACTTCTGGCCACACAAATTGTATTAGGATACCCAGCTCTGAAATAATTGCTCAAGTAGCTTTGCAGTAACTTTAACTAATATTGCAATAACTTTATAAGTCTTTTCTTAACCATTTTATTATCTACCTATCCCCCCACCCAGTAAAAGAAAAAAACCCACCCACCCACACAAGAAAAAAGCCAGTTTTAACTAGGGTAATAACATAGTTTTTAAGTCTATTTTAGTGCAACCTACCCAACAACAAAAATCTGGCTCAATAACTCACCATACTGGTACACAAAAGTGGTGCCTTCATCCTGGATCCATCTGAACACATACTCCATGATTACCTATAATTGAAACTTTTGCCCTCTTTCCGAGTTAACTTGAGACGAACGTACAAAATGTAAAAGTTGTTAAAAGTCAACTTTTCATTAACTTTCAGTCAACTTTTACAAATCGAACGCTAAAAGTTAACTCGGAATCACAAATAAAACGTCAGAATGCTGGTTTCGGTCAACTTGGAATGTGATTCGAACGCAACTTAGATTAGTCAGATAAGTAATCGGACAAGTAAAAGAACACGGGGAATAATAATCGTCAGATAACTTCTAAGCTTGAATTTATTGCTTGTGTTATATACAATCAAAAGAGTACAAGTATGTAAGTTATTTCGTTAAAATTCTTGACCATAATACCTTAGAAAGTGGATAAGCTATGTAAAAGGAAACTGTTAGAAATGGATCAAGAGTGTGGACTAAGCTAGTTCTATGTAGGCTAGGCCTATTTATCCAGGATGGTCCTTTAAGGTAGGCCTATCTACTTTTTAAAAAGCAGTAACATTCTAGTTTAGTGACTTTTGGCTATATCAGAAAGGGGTTAGGTTAGGAAAATAAAAACTTTTTGGGATGGGTCTACAGGCTAAAGTATATCCCAGGAAGGTATTTTAAAGTACCCACCTCCACTCCTTCTCCCTCTAGAGGGCCCTGAAATTTACCTGCATGACAGGTCTATACCTATTTAAATTTTGACTAAATAACATTTTACCTTAATTTTCAGTTACCAGTTGCTTTTTCTCTGCCTTGAGTTTTGGAAATGCAATTCCTATTATTTGAGTAGAATTCTGAGGCATATCAGTGTTTTTTTTTTCAAAATTTAGAAAATATATATGCATATCCTTAAAACCTTATAAATTGGGATTGACCAAAATTGTGAAGCCAAAAACAATTTTGTTGTATTTCATTTAAGCAGAAGATCTAGGCTATTTGGTAAGGTTTTATAACACAGATATTTTTAAAGGTCATCAAAGGTCAGGATCCTCTAGAGAGAGGGGAAATAGAGGTAGGTACTTCAAAATACCTTCCTAGGATATACTTTAGCCTATAGACCCATCCCTGAAGGCTTCATTTTCAAAACCCAACCCCTTTCTGAGATAGCCAAAAGTCACCAACTAGAATTTTATCCAAAAAGCTATGATAGGCTATTTAAATGAGCTTGCTCAAAGTGTAGGGTTATAAGCCTAAGAGCCCAGCTATACCTAAGGAAACTTGTTAAGAAAACAATTCTTACTTCATAGCCTAAAATGCAGAATCATTCCATTCAACACATTTTTAGGGGTGAACCTTTATCTTCACTTCTTTCCATATTTTCTTAGTTTTTGTAAGAAATTCATGAAGTTCTTATAACCTAAATATTAACAGAGTAGGATATTGTTTTAGGTAATTGTTTAGTCTCATCACAAGCTGTCTAAATGGGAAAATAGTTTCCACACTATAGCACTTAGAAATGCTAATTCTAGGAGCCTATCCATTTCTGGTTGACCCCCTCCTCTATGGGACAAACTAAAAATGTATAAAGTGGGCTTGCTAACAGATAATATTACCTAGGCTCTAGAGCAAAGTGTATTAGTCCATGAGCCCTGTAGGAAGCAGGGCAAGGTCTGTATTCTATATTTATTTTTTATAAATACAGAATACAGACCTTGCCCTGGTGCCTGCAGTGATCATGGACTAATAGGCTTTGCTCTATAGGTAATGTTACCTGTAAGAAAAATCAGATGTTTTTTTTGTTCACAAGCAGCTGGCTAGTTTAAACTCAAAAGTGAAAGCAAACCATCTTGGATATGAACATTAATGGGTACATGAGTTAATTATCTTTTGACTTTCTACTATACAGAAATTACCTGTGATAACTGGAATTAGTATTTAAAATACAATTTCATTCATATTGTGCAACCCCAACTTTTCCCTTGGCTTCAAGACTCTGCCCACTTTATGCATTTTTAGTTTGTCCTATGGAGGAGGAGGGTCAACCAGAAGTGGGTACACTTCTAGAATTAGCATTTCTAAATGCTATGGTATGGAAACTATGCTTCTTTGCTGCATAGTTTCTACTTTAGACAGCTTGTGACAAAACAAAACAATTACCAGGCTATATACACCCACCCCCCTAATGTGCAAATGTAAGCAATAGTTGCAACAATAATCTAAATGTAACATTCATCTGCATCACAAATAAACTTCATCCTCACCCCACAATGTGCAAGTATATACCCTGATTTGGACTTACTTAGGGTAAGGGTAAAGTTCATTTGTGATGCAAATGCATCCTATACTTAGATTCAGAATGCAATTTTGGGTGTATATTTGCATGTTATGGGGGTGGTTGTATAAACTCTGTTAATATATAGGTTCTTGAAAATTCATGAATTTCTCAGAAAAACAGGGAAAAAAAGTGAAGAAAGAGGTTCTCCCCATGCAAATTGTCTTAACTAGGATTATTCTGGATATTCTGCAGTACAAATTGTTTAAAAACCATTGACAACTAGGGATGTCTTATTTTTTTCAATTCATATAGTACCATCACTAATCCTTCCTTGCAAAAATAGGTCTTCCTTCACATCCAAAGGGTTGCAAACTTTTGTCACTGCCAAAATGTGTTAACAAGGATTATATAAGCCTTGTATAAGCAAGATATTTTATATAAGCTTTCTTATGGGCATTAGAATGACATACAGCTATCCAAGGGGCCTGTTTAACATATTGCTAGCTCAGCAAATATGATGAATTTTAGATTAGTGTATGAAACTGATTTCTATAGTACAACAGTGAAAGAAGTGAAGATAAAGGTTCTCCCCCTGCGAAATATGTTTACTATGATTATTATGCATATTTGGAAGTAAAAATTGTTTTCTTAACATGTTTCCTTCTGTATAGCTGGGCTCCTATGCTATAGCAATTTGTTTTTAAGAATAAAATTTTCATAAATAGCTCTAGATCTACAGTCCAAATAGGCTCAAGGAAATGTTTACTTTTCCAAGTTAGACTAATAGAGATCTTCTAGACTTCAAGGCTTTTCAAATGTGAGGATATAATTTTTGGTTTGTCCTCTCTTATAAAATCCATCATCTATCCTTATCTTCACAAGATAATTCCTAATCACATGGTCAGATATTGGGATATAGATGTGCTAGTTATCATAAACAGGGTATCAATGCATAGTTAAGGCTATTAAGAAGGAAATGTTATAAAATTCTGAAAACTACTTTTAAAAAGCCTTAAATAATTACTTGGGCTAGGCCTATGCTATATCATTTCTAAAAATGAACAATTCTTCTATTTAATGTTTAATTGGAAACCCAAGCACCTATAAAATAAAGCAATAAGCAAAAGCAAGCAATAAATAAACACTATGAAAAGCAAGCAATAAATAAGCACTATGCAATAACCACAGGCAGCAAGCAGGGGTGGGTTTTTAGCTGGGTCCCAACATTGCATCTCCCTTCTCCACAAGTTGAGCTCGTAGTCGCGGAACTTCTGAGGGGCCTTGCAATTGCACACAGATCTGCGAGGAGATTCAGCAGGGCATTCTGTTCCAAGTGTCTGGTGCACATGGCGGACACTTGGCAGGAGTTCGGATTCAGTAGCTGGTGGGCTGCTAGCTTTGGAGAGCTTTTTACCAACGCCAGGGTTTGCAGATCTTGAAGCTGGTGAGCTTTGTACATTCCCCTGAGGCGGGAGAGTTGTAGGTGACATCGATCCCGCTGGCTCGCGACTATTGGGTAGATCCATCCTTTGGTGGTTTCCCAAAACAGGCTCAGAGCAAGGGACAGTATCTTTTGCATTTCTATGGTATATGTCCCCAGCTTCTGTTTTGACGTGGTATGATCTGGGGGCATCAGCTGCTGACAGGACTCTTCCTGGTTCCCATTCTTTTCCTGGAACCACCTTGATCCAAACAGGTTGCCAAGGTTGTAGGCTGCATGTATCTTCTGTTCCACAACCGAAATACTTTTTTTGCAGGTTTTGATGGTAGTATCTAGCTTCCTTAAACTGTACTGATGGGACAAGTTTTGGTTTGTACAGCTTGGGATGAGCTGGCACCATGGACCTCAACTGTCTGCTCATAAGTAGTTGAGCAGGGTATGCCAGGTTATCAACTGGTGTGTTCTGATATTCAAGGAATGCAAGGTATGGCTCAGTTCCACTCTGGTAGGATTTTTCAATAATCCGTTTTGCTGTTTGCACAGTTTTTTCTGCTAAACTGTTAGATTGCAGATGGTGGGGGCTGGAAGTGATGTGTTTGATTCCCCACTCTTTTGCAAATGTACTGAACTCGGCTGAAGAAAACTGTGGGCCATTGTTGGTCATTAACATTCTCGGAATGCCAAAATGTGCAAAATGTGGCTTCATCTTTTGGATGACTGCTTTGGAGGTCATGCTGGTGAGTTTGTCCACTTCAAAATAGCAGCTTTAGTAATCAACAATGATGAGATGCTCCTCCCCCCTGAACGAGAAAATGTCAGCTCTGATACGTTCCCAGGGGTATTCTGGTAGCTCCGTGTTGATCAGAGGGTGCTTCTGTGTTTGCATTTGTAAGTGGCCACAAGTGATACATTGGATGATCATTTCTTTGATGTTTCTGTTGATACCAGACCAGTAGACGATTGATCTGGGCTGTTGTCTTGTTTTACTCCATTCCCATGTGTGAGTGGTGTAGTTGTTGCAGGATCTCTCTGCGCAATTGTCGCCGGGATGACGATTTTGTCTCCTTTCAGAACAATACCGTTGGCTATCGATAGCTCATGATGGGGGTTCCAGTATTTTTGAATTTTCTCAGAACAGCTGGACCTGATTTCTGGCCATCTATTGATGATGGTGCTGGTTAGAGAGGATAGTTTGGGGTCGGATTTGGTTGATGATTTAATGCACAACAGTCAACTGTCACTCATTGGTACATTCTTGAATAGGGTGTTAACAAAGACTTCTGTCTCTCGTTCAAATTATGCGTCAGTCTCAGGGAGTGGGAGGCGTGAAAGAGCATCAGCCACAGGGATGCTTGTTCCAGGCACGTGTTCAACTGACAAGTTGTACGGCTGGATCTGTAGCATCAGACATTGCTGTTGTGGAGGCGCAACTGAAATGCTTCAAGATAGGATGGATTTGAGTGGTTTGTGATCAGAGAGAACCTTGACTGGCTGTCCATACACACATTGGTGGAAATGCTTGCATGCGAAGGCAATGGCCAGTGCTTCTTTTTCAATCTGTGAGTATTTTTGCTCGGCTGATGAAAGCAATCTTGATGCAAAGGCACAGATTCCACCATCGCACGTTAAGGTAGCTCCAAGGCCATGCTGCAATGCGTCAACTTTCAGTACAACATCCTCAGAAGTTGGGTTGAAGTATTTTAGATTTTTGTAAATGCTGTTTTTGACATTGGCAAACGCTTTGTTGTGCTCTGAGGTCCACTGGAAACTGCCGTCAGTTCTGTGCTCTTTTAAAAGAGTTCTGAGTGGGTGGTTCAATGTTGACAGATTTGGGATATATTTGCCAAGGTAGTTGACCATACCCAGCAGCGATTGTAACTCTTCAGGTCCCTTAGGCTTGGGCATTTGGTGAATGGCAAGAATTTTATTTGGGTCTGGTTTGATACCTTCCGAGGTCAATATGTGCCCAAAGTATGGAATTTCTGTCTTGCCAAAGATGCATTTTTCTCTGTTGAAACAAGCACTTTTTTCACGCGCGACTTGTAAAGTTTTCTCCAGGTTGCTGTCGTGTTCCTTGTCTGTTGCTCCATGGACAACAATGTCGTCGATAAGGAGGCCCAGACCTGCCGTCTTGATAAGCTCAGTAAATATTTCTTCCATCTGTCTTTGGAAGTCGTCCTGGGCGCAATTCAGACCAAAGGGATATTGCCGGAAGCAAAACCTTCCAAATGCTGTGTTAAAGGCAGTTAGATTAGCTCACTCATCGTCGAGTTCCATGCTCCAATAGCCATGGCGTGCATCGAGCTTAGAGAATTTCTTGGAATTGGCGCATTTTATGGCAACATCGTCAAATGTTGGTATTGGGTGGTGTGGTCTCTTGATGCATTTGTTCAGGTTTCTAGGGTCCAGGCACAAACGGCGACTTCCGTCGGGCTTCTCAACAATGACTATTGAATTAACCCATTCCGTCGGTTTTGATACTTTCTCGATAACGCCAAGGGTTTTGAGACGGCTAAGCTCTGCTTTGAATTGATCCTGCATGGATATAGGGATCCTTTTTGGTGGCTGTACTGTAGGCTGACAATTCTCCTTCAAGTAAATGTGGCATTTACCTTCTAGTTTTCCAATCCCTTGGAAGACGTCCTCATACTCAGAAAGGATTCTGTCAACAGTTTGATCTGGCTTCTTGGTAACCTCATTCAGGAATTTGATCAGGCCTAGTGAGACGCTTGAGTTCTTGCACAAGAGAGGTTGTTTAGAGGGACTGACGATGTAGAATTTGTGGACCTCTGGATCTTGGTTGTCTTTTCTTTGGAGTTTCAGGTTGCAGGTTCCTAGTACTTTGAGTTTGCCATCACAATAGGAAGTAAGTATTTCAGAGGTGTTAAGCATAGATGGCTGTGGGTTTAGCATGTTATAGATTTGTGATGGTAGCACGTTAACTTCGGCACCAGTGTCAATTTTGAAGTTGACACGAGTGTTTTGTTCAACTAGTCTGACGGTAGCAATCGTGCTGCTCTCAGCAGCACTGTCTATGGAGTCTATGAAAAATTCTGAGGTTGCCGCACAGTCTTCAACAACCATCAGGCGATCATGCTGGATATTATGGACTGATTTGCTCCTATATGCACGGGCGAATTGGTTTAATCTACCACATTTCGAACATTTTTTTTTCCTTTTGCAGGGCATCTGTGTTCATTACTGTATGGGCCACCACAGAAATAGCAATCTTTGTTTGCTCTGCTATCAGTTACTCTCCTACCAACTACATCAACTTCCTGTTTGATAGTCTGCTTTGCTTCATCATGCATGGTTTGTAGTTGTGCTTGGGTTTCCTGGAATGTTCTGCATATCAGGACAGCTCTGTCCAAAGTTAGGCTCCCACCTTCAGCAAGAAGTCTGTCTCTGAGCCTATCATTCTTCAGCCCAAAAATGAGTTGATCTCTCACCATCTCATCTTGCTGGCTGTGGCTGCAATTCTGTGCAACTAGCTTGAGATCAGTAATGTACTGTTCAATGGTTTCAAACTCTTTCTGGTTCCGCTTGTGGAACTTGAAGCGTTCGAAGATGGGATTGGAAGAGGGCTCAACATGGTTTTTGAACAGTCTTAGGTACTCAGTTGGATTGTTTTCACTGGCATCCGGAACAACAAAGGTACTAAAAATGTCTCTGCCCTTCTCTCCTACCCATATGAGGAGGTAGGAGCACTTCACTGCATTAGATTTTCCATTCAAGGGGCCACTGAACATTAACTCCACATGCTTGGAGAACCTTGTCCAGGCATCTTTCAAGTTAGGCTGGATCCAGTCGATGAATGGAGAGGGTGTAGATGGGTCCATTGTTCTGACACCATGAACAATTCTTCTATTTAATGTTTAATTGGAAACCCAAGCACCTATAAAATAAAGCAATAAGCAAAAGCAAGCAATAACCACAGACAGCAAGCAGGGGTGGGTATTTAGCTGGGTTCCAACATTGCAAAAAATGTATCACTTCACTTTAATGCTGACCTGATCCCCCCCTCCTATAATGTGTAAATGTGTTGCCGTGCCCAAGTTGTGTTTTTTTTTATAGTAGAAAATGAAAAAAAAAACAATAAAACTGGCATCTAGGTTAAAAAACATTTTTGCTCTTCATTCTTTCCCTACATATTCATGGATTGACACCGCTTACTAGTGATTCAAGTTGCACATGTCAAGGTAGAGTCTAACATTAAGATCAGTGTTATGCTGGAAGATCAGCCTTCTTGTTTTAAAATAATTTCTATTAATGTAACATTTCAACATTGCTGCTTTTTCATGCAGGAGTAACACCCACTGATCTGAGAGATCTAGAATAAACTTTGATTATTCTTGATATCAGCTATGCCTACAAAAAACCTAACTGCCAGCTCAATGCTGGGAAGGAAATAATTCTACATATAACCATTTCAATCAAATTTTAACCTATAAGTCACCAAAGCTTGACTGTCATAAGTGTTATGCTGGAAGATCAGCCTTCTTGTTTTAAAATAATTTCTATTAATGTAACATTTCAACATTGCTGCTTTTTCATGCAGAAGTAACACCCACTGATTTCCTTTAAAAAACTGGAAACAAAGAGCTAACTTAGAAAATTATTACAAAAAAAAAAACTTAAACTCATTTTGTCTTTAAACTATGTATTCTAAATAATTTTGTTTAAAAATTTTCCTTTTTTATAAACAGAAGAATTTATCTTACATCTATATTTTTCTTTTTAGTTACATTTGTGCATGTCCTCATAATAATGACAGCAGCAGTGTTTTTTGGCTGTGCTATGCTGGCATTTGGGCCACCTTTAGCCCTTTTTCTTTTTACTGTTGCTGATGATGCTGTCAAGATCATTCTTCTAATTGCTAGGTATTTATAGTTTTTCATATTTTGTAAACATTCTACATATCCACTTCCATCAGTACTCCACTTCCACAAATACACAATCCATCAAATATTGCTATCTTTCTTTTCCCCCTTTGTGCAGGTGAGACTGCTATTGGTATTGTTGAAAATTTTTGTTTAAACATCTTTCTCTGATGTGATATCTGAAGTGAGGTTACACACACTTGAATTTTGATAAATTTTATTTACTCAAATTTGGATTGCAGTTAATTGTTTAAGTTCATACATTAATTAGTTTATAATTTTTAAGAATTTTTAATTAACTTTATGATTTTCTTGGGTAATGCTAAATCATGATGTTTTTTTTTATAAATCTCTGTGACAAACTTGAGTTTCCTGCCTCAGTTTGGCACAATAGAGAATTATCAAAGACCATGATAATTACCCTAGTTAATTTCTTATACTCTAAAGGTATTATTAGGAATTTTTTTTTAAGTATCTTTCTCTGATTAAATATATTAACTAAATGAGGTTCTAAAGGAATTTGGATGTTTTATTGATTAAGACTTGAAGTACAGTTAAATGTCCAAGTTTTTTTAGTGTTTAAAGTGTGTTAATTAATTCAGTAATTTTTAAATAACCTTAGGAGTTTGTTGGGTAATAATAAATCAGATTGTTTTGTTTAAATCCTAGTGACAAATTGAATTTCCTCTGTCTGTCTCCCATACATTTTGGAAGTGACTCTAAGTGATAGAATTTGTTAATCAAAGGCACTAGGGTAAAGGTACCAATGATTTGACAGTGGAATTTTAGAACCACTGTTGAAAGCTTCTTTTAAATCAGAATAAATCTGCTTAGCCATGACTTGGAGTGCCATCTCTTGGAACCGTTTTTGTATTTCAAAAAATTATAAAAGGATCAGTGTCAAATATATTATTAAAAACTCATAAAATTAAAAGTTCAAGGACATTCAGCAAAATGTCTAGACAATGAAAACTTGTAAAATTAAAAAGAGTATAAAAAAAATATAAAACATTAACACTTTAGTTTTGCACCAAAAAAAAAAAAAATCAAAATTTGCAAAATGAACATTAAATTATAAGATAAAAAGGAGTAGGGAGGATGAGGAGATTCACTGATGGAGTATGTCACATATGTAAGGGATGAAAGTTTTTCTATATCTTTCAGTGGAAACTTATATTGGGGCAAGAAGGGGATTTTGTTCAAGTAGAATTTGGGAGTTTGGGTCAAAGGGGTGAATAGTGACTAGTGAAAAGTTTAGTTGTCTTAGATTTCTGAAGGGCAGTATTAGTAAAATACAAGGAAATTTTTGCTCTCCTTTCCTTAAGGGTGACTAGATTGGCTCTCTAAAGAAGGGAGGTGTAAGGCACTTTACCCTCATTAAAGACAATTCTTTGGCACCTTCGTTGGGCTGCCTCTATTCTGTCCGTCAATTCAATCAAGATGCCAGGTTACCAAACAGAGAAGGTGTACTCAAGGTTTGAGAGAACAAATGATAGGAAAATTCTCAAACAATGCAATTTAGGACACTTAAATTTTTAAGGAGGGAAAATGTAGCATTTGCATGTTTTAAATATTGTTTACATGACAATGCCTGATTTATGTTGCTTGAGATGGCAATACCCAGTAATTTCGTAGTTGTGCCCAATATTTAGAGGGGACTGGGCAGGAGAAAGAAGGGGGAGTTTTAAGGAAATTAATTGTTAAAACCATTGACTTTAAAGGCTTGACTCTCATATTGTCAGGAACAGCTTTGTCTGATATCAACAACAACATTACATGTCCATTGGGCTACTTTTTAAATTCTCGAAACATGTCTCTAAGTCAGTTAGATCATCAAGAATTGCCATCTATCAGGGAAATTGGCACCAAGGGTTTTTATCACTATAAAGAAATAAAACTGGCCATAAGAAGGTTCTCTGGAGAATGTCATTTTAGATTGAGAACTTAGCTTTTAGTTTTGAGAAACAAGGATGCATATGGTCAAAATGCTTTTAGTTTCCTTAGCAATGTTAAATCATTTTGAGGGACTTAGCCTACTCAGCTAAAAAGCTTTCATATAACTTGGAAAAAACTAGGGTAAGAATAATGGGCCAGACACCACCAAAATTTTGCTTATTACCTTTCTTTTTTACAGGTGTAATAAAACCTAATTTCCAACAACTTGGGAAATTACCAGTAGAGGTGATTTCATTAAAAAGTAGGGACAAAGGCTGTGAAAGATTGGCTGCAAAGGCTTTAATTAATACAATTGGGATACAAGTGGACAAGTACTGCAATCTTTTTTTATTTTATTTTGTCTCTACATCTGAGGGTTAAATAATGAGGGAATCAAGAGAGTACAAATCATAAGGAGCATCAAAAGCAAGGGAAAGGGGGCTCTGAATTTTGGAGGAAAGAAATGTGTTCAGGTTATTGGCTGTAACTGATGGATGTTCTTTTAAATAAAAATCTATTATGTGTTTTCCCATAATTTTTGTTTATTCTACTATGCTATTGTTTTGGCTTAGTCGGAAACAAATCTTTGACTTTACATTTGTAATATGAAGAAGCAGATTTATGAATTTCTTTCTTTATGTGTTTATGCAGTGAGTTAGCTATGGATGTTTTACCATTCTTAAGTAGATTAATTAAGTCTAATTAGCTTTTTCAATTGGCTAGTAAAGTATGGTTTGTCATTAGAACATTTTTTTTTTTCAGGAAAATAATCTATGTTTTGATCAGATTTTGAAAGTTAGAGACTTTAACATTAATGTAATTGTTCCCCTTGAGAGCCAGCCACTTTTCATTAGTAATCCAAGATTTGAACTCAAAGAGGGCATCGTTGGAAATCTGGCAATAAAAGAAATTATTTAACAAAAAAAAAAAGTATGATTAAAGCTAGAGAGAGACTTTATTAATACTCAAAAATGGTAGTTTCTCCCTAACAGGGCAAAGGGACAGGTGGGCTGTAGAAAGCATGCATTTTTGTGCAATTCAAATCAAGGGTAGAATTTTCTATGGTTCTTGGTATTTTTACTATCTGTTTTAAATTGAGGGAACTACAAAGGGAACTTATCTTTAGATAATTAGTATCACCAACTAATAAAATACCTGTGTTTGGGAATTTGTAGAGGACAAATTCAGCACTGCTTATGCAGTTTCTGGTAGAATTACTGCCTGTGTGGTGCATTTGATTCGTAAATAGACTGAGCAAAATACAATCAAATTAAAAGGGCATGGTAAAACTTTGGGTCTTACACTTACCCAAATGATTTTGTCAGAATCTGAAAGTTTAAGGGCATGAATTGATTTAAAGAAAAGATAATTTCATACAAGTAATAATATTCCACCTCCCTTGTTACGTAGGGGGTGATTATGAGGACAAAGTCTTATGAGTTGGGAATGGTTTCAAATTTTCAATAAGTCAAGGTTCAATGCTTGGATCTCTGTTATGGCATCAATTTTGTGTACTTGAGAGTTCAATCAATTTGTCGAAATTCAGGCCTTCAGCATTAGTAAGGAGGAACTTTGGGAAAGTAAAACGGTCACTAAAGTAAGTAGTTTTGTGTGTTGTTAAATGTGGGAGCCAGAAGGGCATGGGAGGAACGTGGAATTGGGGGAGGGGAGTCATATTTTTCGGGATAGAGACTGGAGTTTGCTTGGGAAGCCGGATTAAAGAGGTGAATTGGACCAGACCTGAGAGAAAAGGAGGACAGTGGATAATTTATGGGTATATTCATAACTTCACCGGGAATAACGTTGGAATGGACATAATCTTTTAAACGGCTTTTACCTGGTAATTGCCATGGTGAGAATGGTGATCCATGTCCGTCGATTAGTCGTTGGGTTGTGAAAGAATGAGGAGGGTGTAGGACAACAATCTGTATGTTGGGAGGATATATGGCTTCTCTATGAAGGGGAAGGTAGCAAGTAAACGTTGTTTGGTAAAGTAGGAGAAGGAGGAATGATACTGTCGTTTCAAAGAGGCTAGATATAACATCGAAATGAGTAATTGTAATGGCAACCACTGTTGCTGCCAAATATTATAAAGTCAAGCTGGTGGCACCACTTATTGGACTGGAAAGCCTCGCAGCCACCGCTAATTTAATGTACATATAGGGTCTGTCTAATATGGTATGCATTGTTCCAGGGTATGGTAGCGTGATCAAACCATCAACAGGGCCAAGTGTGTTACCATTAATATCTCCAGCAATTTCATTGGAGGTCCAATTCTCCCCCCCCCCCTCGATATACTAATAACGGTATTTCTTGCAAACTTTTTTGTACCCTGTCTGGGCACCTGAAAAAAAATAATCTAACATGGTTTTAGAAAATAACCTACTTGTATTTCTCCCAACGGTCACTTAAACCACATACATATATCAACTCTGAAAACAGACCCCCTAAGTGGATTCTTTGTGTAGACTAAAAAGCAGACTAAAATAAAACCACCACTTTCATACCAAACACTTTCTGTTAGGGTGGACCTTAGATGAGTTCTGGTCAATCCGCTAAATTAGAGTTCAAACCCCTGGCTTCTTTTGAATAATATTATATTTCAATGGCCAAAATCAGCTGAACAAAAATAGATCTTTAACCAAAGCTTTTCTTTATTGCGAAACCAATTGCTTAGCAACAAGACTTTAACTTGTTCTTGAAAATTGTATTATGTGCGATTCTAAGCAAATGTAATTGCAAAAAGAAAAAAAAGAAGAAAAGAACAAGGGGTGGAACCCCAACAGAGGGTGTTTCTTGTTCAGGGGTTTAATATGGGAGCTGATTAAAAGAGGAAGGGGAGTTAGTAATTTGGAACGTTTTTTCAACTATTTAGCTGTGTTTGATGAACTTTGATGAGTGATTTTTGCTTGGGTACGGTTTACTGAAAAAGGATGGCTAAAGAGGGAGGAGTGTCTCTTACAATATTTATCTTTTACAGATTGGTGCAATTTTCTTCCTTGGATTGGACAAAAAGAAGGGGGAACATGGAGCTTTAGTTCAGACAGAACAACGTCCACTAGAAAAAACTGTACAAATATTAATATGCCTAAAATTGCACTCAAGCATACTACATTTATCTAATAGGTAGAATTTACCTAAATGCCACAAATTGCAATGACTAACCGTCTGTCGGTCTGTCTGTCGGTCCCTGTTTTGCTACTTTAGGCATTTCTAGGTAAGCTAGGACGATGAAATTTGGCAGGCGTATCAGGGACCGGACCATATTAAATTAGAAATAGTCGTTTTCCCGATTTTACCATCTGGGGGGGGGGGGAGTGGGGGCCCGTTAATTCGGAAAAAATAGAAAAATTGAAGTATTTTTAACTTACGAACGGTTCATCAGATCTTAATGAAATTTGATGTTTGGAAGGGTATCGTGACTCAGAGCTGTTGTTTATATCCCAACCGGATCTGGTAACACTGGGGGGGAGTTGGGAGGGGGAAACCTAAAATCTTGGAAAACACTTAGATTGGAGGAATCGGGATGAAACTTGGTGGGAAAAATAAGCACACGTCCTAGATATATGATTGACATAACCGGAACGGATCCGCTCTCTTTGTGGTAGTTGGGGGGGGGGATAATTCTGAAAAATGACGTATTTTTAACTTACGAACGGATGATCGGATCTCAATGAAATTTGATATTTAGAAGGATATCGTGTCTCAGAGCTCTTACTTTAAGTCCCAACCGGATCTGGTGACATTGGGGGGAATTTGGGGGGGACCTAAAATCTTGGAAAACACTTAGAGTGGAGGTATCGGGATGAAACTTGGTGGTAAAAATAAGCGCAAGTCCTAGATACATGATTGACATAGCCGGAACGGATCCGTTCTGTTTGGGGTAATTAGGGGGGGGGGTTAATTCTGAAAAATTCGAAAAAATGAGGTATTTTTAACTTACGAACGGGTGATCGGATCTCAATGAAATTTGATATTTAGAAGGATATCGTCTCAATCAATCAATCCAATCAATCAATTTATTGATACTAAAAGAAAAAAACTATTACAAAAGTAAAGTGGTTACTAGGCCCAAGAAGCTTTGCTTGTAATGGACCACAGAGAACAAGAATAAAACACTACTATAAAATATATACAAAAAAAAAAAAAAAAAAAGAAAGAAAAAAAAAACACTGGAACAAGACAAGGACATTGAATAGATAGGATATTTAACAGATAGAAGATTTAGAAGGAGATTAACATATAGCTGAAAATGATTTTAAAAGAAGAGAAGAGACATACAAATTAGGAAAGGATTAATAAAGAGAGAAAAATTATTGAATTGGAAATACCCGATGAAATAATGCCTTTGCAGAAAGAAAAAGAGGGACATCCGAAGGGATGGAGTTCCATAATAGAATTGATTGATATACTGGAGACCTCTGGCTTGCTGTAGAAGATCGTTTTGGTAAAATAAATCTCGAGAAGAATTACGTAAAGAAGAAAAGTACCTACCTGAGCCTGTCCGTGAGAAAAACTGCTGTAGGGGCGGTGGGAGAGTACCTAGAAAAGCAGAATGCGCAAAATAAAGGGTACTTTTACCTATATATGATCCAGCGGAGCTATTCCAGTATCATTATAAAGATCAGAGGAAGGGTAAAGCCGAGGGAGAAGAAAAGTAGCCTTCACTGCCCTATTTTGGGCTCTTTGAAGTGAGCAGAGAAGAGATTTATTATTATTACCCCAGACAGAGCAGCAATAAGAAAGGTAAGGATAAATAAAAGCATAATAAAGAGAAACCATAATATCAGGAGGAAGAAATGAGTTAATCCGGTGCAACATTGAAGACTGGCGGAGGATTAAGGAACGGGTGTGAGTTATATGCGGTTTGAAAGAAAGAAAACAGTCAAGATACACACCAAGAAATTTCACCACAGTAGCTTGTGGTATAATATCATTCCCAAAAGTCAGGTGATTGGCTCCTGTACGTCTCGCATACGGTAAGGGATCCTGAAGTTGACAATGGCACTCTTTCGGCTGTTAAGAGCCCCTACCATTTGACCAGCACCAATCCTTTACTTTATCAAGAAGACCTTGAGCCATAGAAGTGGCAGATGGCAGGTCCACCGCAGCAATGAAAAAGTTACTGTCATCAGCAAAAAGAACAGGGTGAACATGGGGATGAAGACCATCAACAAGATCATTGATGTAAATTAGAAATAAAAGTGACCAAGCACAGAGCCTTGTGGGACACTTTCAATACAGGCAAAGTAGAGGAAGAAGTACAGTTAACCAAAACATACTGAGATCTCTCTGAGAGGTAGGACCTAAACCATTCTAGTGGGACTCCATGCACTCCAAATAAAGATAGTTTAGACAGAAGAACATTGTGGTCAACCATATCAAAGGCCTTAGAAAAGTCGAGAAATAGACCCAAAACACACAAGCCCTTGTCCAGATTAACACGCACAAACTCAGTTGCATCAGAAAGTGCGTGCAAGGTAGAGAATGAGGGACGAAAACCATACTGATGGTTAGTGATGAGAGGATTTCCAGCAGTCGAATTAGTACTAAATACAAATGAAGAGAGTCGACGATACACTACTTTTTCAACAACCTTTGAGATGACGGGAAGAAGAGAAATAGGTCTGTAATTTGAAATTAGAGAAGAATCACCTTTTTATGCAAGGGTACAACGTAGCAACTTTAAATAAATGAGGAAAAATACCAGAAGAAAGAGAGGTTAGTTATGTGTGAGATGGGATGAGAAAACAAACTGACTGATTTTTTTAAGGACATTATTACTCAAACCAAAACTATCAACTGAACAACTACTTGGAAGTTGAGAAATAATACTAGAAATCTCAGTAGTACTACATGGGAAAAGGAAAAAAGACTTCTCTGTCATAGGAAAACAACTTACTCTACTCAGGGGTGGAATGAGAACTGAGGGAAGTGTGGTGAAATACGAATTGAAGGCACTTGCTAAGGATTTTTTATCCACAACAGATCCATCAGCTTTCCTATAAAGAGATGGGGAAGATTGTTTGAGTTTCTTACGGGAGAGAGCTTCATAATTACAGTCCAAACCTTGCGCAAATTCCCTTTACACTCATTAATTCGACGTGAAAAATACAGCTTTTTTGCTAAGCGAACTGAAGAAGTGAGCACATTTTTGTAATGTTTATACTTCAGAAGATCTTCCTGTGTCTTACTTTTACATGCAGCCTTGAACAAAGACGCCTTCATATGGGTTGCATTGATCAGACCTCTAGACATCCATGGGCATTTAGGTGTAAAATTCCTTGGCCTCTTTCTAAGAGGAAAATGCTTATCCAACAGAGTGCCCATACGACACAAAAATAATCTAGTTGCACAATCAGCATCATTAGCTTCAAGAACACTAGACCAATCATTACTCTGAAAACTATGTATTAAATTAGAAATTTCTCTATCAGTAAAAGTTCTAAAAGAAGACTTGCCTTTCTCATCCACAGTAATCTCTGTTTTAGGCACAGATAGTGATAGATAAATAGGGAAGTGATCAGAAAGATCAGTGAAAACAAGACCAGACGAGAACTTCAAATTAGGAGAAAGAGAAGTGAAAATATTATCTATTAAAGTGGCAGAATTTCTTGTAGGGTCAACGCGTGAAGGAAAAAAAATTGAAGGAAGTAGCCCAGAAGAAGAAAATACATCAAAAAGATGGTCACATTCATCATTTGATCCAACATTTAACATATTACAATTAAAGTCTCCCAAAACACAAATCCGTTTTTTAGAGAAAGTCCCCACACCAGAAAGCTGATCAAGCAAATCACAGAACAGATGTGTTGGAAAAGGAGGGGGCTTATAAAACAAACAAACAGTATCACATGCAACCTGGCTTTTCAGATCAATAACAAGAGAATAAACTGTCTACTATTAGACACCACCGATGTAAACAAGGATTCAAGATCAGATCTTCTACAAAATTCAATACTAGATTTTATGAACAAAGAAATACCCCCAGAACACTTTGTTACCATTCTAGGGACATGAATAGCAATATAACCATGCATGTCATAAGCTGTAAAATTATCACTGTCAGATAACCATGTTTCTGTCTCAAAGCTCTTATTTTAAATCCCGGCCAGATCTAGTGACATTGGGGGAGTTCCGGGTGAGGGAACCTAAAATCATGAAAAACGCTTAGATTGAAGGGATCGGGATGAAACTTGTGGGAAAAATAAGAAGAAGTCTTAGATACGTGATTTACATAATTGGAACGGATCCGCCCTATTTGGGGGGGGGGGGGGGTAATTCTGAAAAATTAGAAAAAATGACGTATTTTAACTTACGAAGGAGTGATCGGATCTTCATGAAACTTCGTATTTAGAAGGACCTTGTAACTCAGATCTCTTATTTTATATCTCAACCAGATCCAGTGTCATTTGGGGGGGGGGCAATTGGGGGTACCGGAAATCTTAGAAAATACTTAAAGCTGAGAGATCAGGATGAAACTGGATGGGAAGAATAAAAACCTGTCTAAGATACGTGACTGACATAACCGTACCAGATCTGCTCTCTTTGGTGGAGTTGGGGGGTGGGGGGGTAATGTTGAAAATTGAGGTATTTGTAACTTACGAAATGGTGACCAGATCTTAATGATATTTGATATTTAGAAGGATCTTGTGCTTTAAAGCTCTAATTTTAAATTCCGACCAGATCCTGTGACATTGAGGGGAGCTGGAGGGGGAAACCGGAACTCTTGGAAAACGTGAAAATTGGGGTATTTTTATCTTACGAATTGGTAATCGGATCTTAATGAAATTTGATATTTAGCAGGAATCCATGTCTCAGAGCTCTTATTTCAAATCCCGACCAGATCTTTTGACATTGGGGGGATTTGGAGGGGGATATCTTTGAAAAAACTTGGAGTGGAGGAATCGGGATGAAGCTTGCTGGATAGAATAAGCAAATGTCCTTTATACGTGATTGACCTAACCACACTGGATTCGACCTCTTTGGGGGAGTTGGGGGCAAGGGTTCAGTGATTTGGCGAGTTTGGTGCTTCTGGACGTGCTAGGACGATGAAAATAGGTAGGCGTGTCAGGGAGGTGCACAAATTGACTTGATAAAGTCGTTTTCCCAGATTCGACCATCTGGGCGGCTAAAGGGAGAGGAAAAACTAGAAAAAGATAGGAATTTATAACTTACGAGTGGGTGATCGGATCTTAATGAATTTTGATATTTAGAAGGGTATCATGACTCAGAGCTCTTATTTTAAATCCTGACCGGTATTAAGCCTCTGATTTTCCTTTTAAATCAACCTATTGATTTTTTAGAACTTTGTTAGAGCTCATACCGTATGAGCTCTTGGCTCTTAGCTCTTCTTGCCTCATTGCAAGTGCCATATGAGCTCTTAGCTCTTGTTTTAATCGAAAATATCACTCTCGGCAAGGTCAGGATTCGTATGGTGATTTTGTTTCTCAAGGTTTTGAGCATCTGTATAAATATGAGAACAATTTTGGCCAAGTTTGCAGTTTCTACGCTTGAAAAACTTGCTTTTTTCTTAGTACTACTACTATACCATGGTTATTTTGTTGTAGAAACATTCTTGAAACACGATTGTGTCTAAAAGTACAGTCATCTCCTATTTTGGACCAACCAGCCAAAATCATATTTGCACATTTACATAGGCCTATGTGAGACAAAAGGACTTTCTTTTTTGTCAAATTATTCACTTCACTGTTTTCAAACTATTTTGGATGTCTGCAATAGGGTTAACGAGGTTACTACGCTGATTAATAGGAATATAACTGTCCCAAGATGAGACAAGGTCAGAGGGATTAGCTAGCTCATGAATAGTTGATGAATCTTCTGTATTGTTTACCTGACATTTCTGGTCTCTAACATTATTTCCTAGATTTTTGATCTCTACTTGATTGGTGTATTTTTTGGGGTTTTTGTCTTCATCTTGCTGAGTAGAAAGAAACGGAGATTAAAAATTTTCAATTGGGATGGAATATTGTATTGTAATCTGGGGGTGAGAAATAATTCTTGAAATTTGTTTTAAAGCCTCTTCTAGCTTGTTTTTCAAATTCCAACAAGGTAAACTCTGCCTTGAGAAAGTCAGGTTTCGTATTGTAAATCTCGGTTTGATGCCCAAAATCTCTAGCAAGGGGATTCGGATACATTGATTTTATCCCTTGGACGACAGGAGAAAGGTTCGTCTGGACTGATACCTCACGTGTTTAGGGGTGTAAGTTACTAATGGCGGTGCAAAAAAGAAGAGTGAACAAAAAGAAACTGGATGCCTCCAGAGGGGGGAATGTCTCTTCATGACAGAAGTATTGGAAAATGGATCTTCTGTGACTGGAGGGGCAACGGTGATTCATTATTAAGCTCTTTGAGGATAGTAAGCATCCTAGCTCTTAAATTAGGGGAACGGAGGTAAGAGGGAAAGTTAGAACAGGTGAATTTGAATGATGTACGTGTAAGATAGAAGTATTCTATGAGGAAGAATCGGGACACAACCAGCTATTAGTCCAATTGGTTGAATCAATTTTTGACACTCCTCAGTTCCTGTATGAAATAAACATTCATGCCCTCCACATTTAACTGAGTTGGAAAGCACTCTTAGTCTGCATTCAGGACAAACTAGTCTTTGTCTAACCATAACCATTTCCTCCAATTTTTTTTTATATTCTAAGAGGTTAACAGCTCGAAAGATAAATCTCAACTTGTTCACAGGTTGGATTCTAGATGAAAACTGAAAGAGTGCAACCTTTACAAGGCTGCAGCTACTGCTGCAACCGTTACTATGAACCATGAGATGAGATTGGTTACCAAACTCAACAATAGGGAGATTGATCCTAGCAAGTCATTTTCCGCTTGTCAGTTTGACTCGGTGATGAATCTATTTTTTTAAGGAAGTTGGCCCTTACAGAATTTGGGTTGGTCGAAAAAGTCAAACTACACCAAATTAACCAATATAAAATTATTTTCCCCCGATAAGATGTGCTAAAAACCTTAGAGAAGAGGTTTCCAATAATCTTATCAAAGAGAACAAAAAAAAAACGGTCTTCTGTTGGTGGGTAGAGCCTTGAAAGATTGTATTTGCATGTTAACATAAAAGTGTCAGTCATACTGTGGAAGTATGCACCAAAGTCCCGAAGATTAACTTGGTTGTAGTTTGGTGATTGAAGTTGGCTGGGAGTAAGGGGGGGGGATTTTTACTCTGGAAATTGTCTAATGATTCTAATCTTTACTTCTAATATCTAATCGAAACTTCAATAATTACCTGTTTTATAATTACCTGTTCGAAAATATTACCTGTTTCAGTTCATTTTTTTGGCTTGTTTCTCATCTCCTGACGTCGGCAATATGGCTTATTGTCAAAGCATCCACATCTGATCCTGCAGCATATCTCTCAATTGGTGTGATTATATCTGTACTGCTTCAGGTAAGGAATCCTATGCATTAAATTCATACTTAAAGTTGATTAAAAAGTAAAACTTCTTTTCTATCTCTTTTTTCATGAACAGGAACAGAGATGCAAACACTGTTATTGCTGACACTTTCTTAACCAGCCACATCCACACAAGTTGAAGCTTTTTTGTTAAATAATTTCTTAGACCACACTGGCTTCTATTTTCTTCTGTTTTTCACTGGATGTTATTTTCCTTGTTTCTCTCTTCTTTGCGATTTTTGTTTTGTCAGCATTTTGATCCGTCCTCACAGACACTTTCCGGTTCCAACGTAAAGTCTAGACTCTGGAAGTTAGAAGACTGTAGGAAAGAGAATATGCTTCCTGGGTGCCGAAACTTTTGTAACCTGGAAGCTGTTCACAGTAATATTCTGTTATGAAATTTTTTTAAGTACCAATGACAGTGAAACCATAAAATCTTATTGTTTGGATTGGTAAAGTGAAAATCTGCACAACCAAACATTTCTTAAAATTTAGGAAAATTTTAAGGTTGAATTCTTAAGAATTGATGAAATTTGAAAAAAAAAACAAAAATAAAAAAATTAGGAAATTTTTAAGATTGAATTCTTGAAAATTAAGATTGAAAAATTGAATTCTCGGGGATTTAATTTTTGATTAGAAATCCTCCATATGCAGCTATGAAGGTTTTGGTAGCAGGTAAGAATCATGGGTGAAAATTCGGGAAAAAATAAACTAAGAATATACGGCACTAAATAGCTTAAAAAAGTGTGCATTTCTTTTGAAGGAGTCGTTGTCTACGGGAATCAGCAAATTATTAATGTCAGTATTTCTAGAGACAAAACTTTGTCAAATTTAGTTACCCAGTTTTGCGCATTCATTTTCATGACTTGACGTGGCAATACTGACGAAAATATGGTACTGCTCTAGAAACTTCATAATTTTGAAACATACCAAAGAAAATCTTAAGGAATCGTAAGGAAACATTCCAAAGGAAAATCTTAGGGAATCAGGGTTTTCAGCTATGAATAGATCTAACTCTTAAAAGACCTAAGATGGCTTCAGGGAGCAAAAAGGATTTTTCGTACGTTGTTGGCACTTTAATGTATCTCTTCTCCCCTCCTGTAATTTTGTCAAATCGGGACTTGTTGACTTGTCAACACATTGCTGTTGGAATTGCTTTCTGGAATAGTCTGGTTTCTAATGCAGGCTCGTCAAGTGTCAAAGCGGGTAGGGTGGGGGGGGGGGATTACATGCACACATTATATGCAATAGTAGTTTTTAAGCAAAAAAAATTAATTCATCTGTGGCAAAACTGTCTATAACAACACGATTCTGGTTGTTCAAAGCTTTATTTTTGTTATACGGATCTAACCGTCTAAAAAAAGAAAAAAAAATCGTTTCCCTATTTGATACTCATCTCTCTAGATTATCAATTTTGAAGGTATTGAAAAGGTTTCCTTCACTAATATTCCTAAAACAAAAAATACATGATGTCATTGTCTTGTCAAAAATGTATCAGTGTTTTAAGTTACAATTTTGTAAAGGCGAAAAAACTAAAAAGGATAGCAAAAAACAATGTTTAGTTTGAAACTCCATGAGTCATCCCCCCCCCCCCTTTTTCATCCCTTCCATTTCACCATTCAGTTTTGCCAGTTCCGTTCCATTTTCATCATACATATTTTGAATTCCGATTAGTATATTAAATAGACTTCTGTCTATGCCCCTAAAGGGGGTGATTCCATGGTAGACCTAATTCTAGATGATTCTATGCTGCTCTCTAGTACCTGGTGTTTGGTTTTATCTGAATTTTTTATACATATTTAGAAGGTTTTGACTGTGAGATTTCTTTTCCTTCCTTGTGATGTTCTAGCGACCGCAAAGGTAGTTGCTCTAAAAGTAAAGTGTGCATGGGTTTATGTGACTCCGTAATATTTTGAGTGCTAATATTTTGTGGTTTGTACGAGAACCAGCTCAAAGCACTAAATGTCCGATTTGTTTATTTCTTAGTTTTCTTTAACCTTCAGTTTTGTTCCAAAATCGTCTTTAAATAGTATAAAATGTCAACTATGATGCATTTGTCAACTATTTTTATTATTTGTACCAATAGCCCCAATAGTAGGCTGTGCTACTGTTTCTTAGCCTCAGCGAAATTTTTAGTGTTCATCTCACCATATCTCATTGTAGAGAACCCTCAGCAATAAAAATAAAGCATCACAGTGTTCTTGTTTTATTCTTTTAGTTCCCAAAAGCTTGAAAACCCTATATATATATATAAGTCTGGACGTCCCTGAACTTTCTAAGTTCTTCCATTTTCAATTAACTTGTCTGTAAATTCCTACTTGTAGGTAGATGTAGTTAGTACCCTTAAGTAAGATCAGGACAATTTTATGGTAGGCCTTCTCAACATACGACCGATGGTGCTGTCTATGGTTCAGTGGAACTAACCATTTGATAGAGAAAGGCTCTTGTGAAGGACCTCAGTCAAACAGTTCATGCAAGGAAACTTTAAGCTAGGAGCAACTCGCGCTGATAGCAATCGAAATGCTAAAAGTAATTAATTACAACAAGAATATATACTGCAAGAAATGGGCGTATATAGTGACTTTATACTACAAGACATATTCATGAACGATGGACAACTTAAATTATTTGGGACCCTTATTGCAGTGGCTGTATTTGTGATGTAATCCCCAGAGGCATATTTAATCGATTTTTCGACTCTTTAAAAGAGGTTGTCTAGGGCTGGCTGTACTCATATCACTTGTATTCCGTCAGATTAATGACGCCTCTTGACTGCTAAGGTCCTTGCGTCGGCCCTACAGTGTGTTGCTTCATCTTGGTTTGATCTCTGAGTCTCGTATTACCAACCTGAGCCATCAAACTCTGTGCCATCACAGGGTACTGAATTCTACGTAGTTTTGAAATTCACAGTTTGTATTATAAACAGTAGTGCCAAGTCCTGTGGTGGCGCAGTAGGTTTGACCTTAGCTTGGTAATACGGGACCCAGAGATCGAATCATGCTGCAGCAATGCACTGCAGGGCCGACGCAGGGACCTTAGTAGTCAATAAGCGTCGTTAATCTGATGCAATACAATGCAACAGTAGTGCCATCTAATTTCTAGCTCTCCAAAATAGCCATCATAAGTGAAGTGCCTACCAGCAGCCCCAAAAAGACAGGAAATTGTGACAAATAGACCTAAGTTTTTAAGCCATTCATTAGTGTTTCATAAGGAAATTGGCAAGGTTTGAACTACCAAGGTCTTTGCTGTGGTGATCCTGGCCTTTTTTGCGCATGGGGCCAAATCTTAATTTAGTTTTCCCCCTCCTTGTCTCCCACAAATTTTTTTTGCCAAATTTTCATTTATTAACAAAATTTTCAATGTGTTCTGTACTACCAAGCTGAGGTAAAACCCACTACGCCACCACAGGACACTCACATCGCTTTTTGCCCTTAAAAAAAAGAATTTTCTATTTCCGTTTTAATGAGTTCTATAAGTTTCCGTTATCAACCTCTCAACGCACAGGGGGTTTAAGAACGTTGGATACAGCTTCTTACTAATTAAAATCAGTGGGTTGATCCTGAAAGGGACAATGTAAAGAAGGTTCATGTGTTTTATATGTTTATACTCTTTATGAAAACCATTTAAATGATTGTTGTTTTGCGTTATGTGTCATTGAGGCTGTTAATCTTTTATCTCATTTCTTGTAAGAGAGAGGAGAAAATTCTATTGAACAGAAACAAAATGACGTTAAATTCATAACAAAATACTACAAGTTACAAGCAGTCACTGCCTCCCTAGACTCGAGAAGACTGCGTTGGTTTGGCCATGTCCTTAGAAGATCTAGTGACCGCATCATAAATTAAGTGCTTGTAGCTGCCCGTTGCCTGATTGGCGCAGGCGTCCTGGCGGTCAATTGAAGAATTGGTGGGCAACTGCCAAAAATAATCTCGACCCCATTGGCAGATTTCGAAGATTTGGTAGAAAGTGGGAGAGCTGCTGGCTCCGGTTTGCTGAAGAGTTGGCACAAGATTGCGACAAATGGGTGTCAACCATACGTAGTCTTCTAGATTTCACGTGAGGTGTCCGTGTCTGGTCCCGCTACAAGTACAAGTAGTAAGTACTGTCTCCCTAGAGACCTGGGTGGGGTCTTCTTTATGGTTTGACCCCTTTTAGATAGAAAATATATCTAGGCTTGACCAAAATTAGGTATTAACAACTAATAAGATAAAAAAAGACGCTACTGTCACTAATGTTTTTAAATCCTACTTTTTTCAGATCTTGAGGTAAAATTCCCAAGCCTATTTAGGTTTCCAGTGATGATTGCAAGACCTTTTGTGTAACATTTTTTTTAACTAAAATGCTTTATCATTTTTCAGGAGACGTTCAGATTTTTATTGTACTTAGTTTTGAAGAGGGCTGAAAAAGGTCTGAAAAAATTGACTGAAGATGAGAATCATGTACTTCTTGAAAACAAAAATGTTCTTGCATATGGTAAGTAGACTTAACCATTTGTTAATACTTTTATTCCTTCCATCACTTGTTCTAGTGTTAATCTGTATGACACTCCTTTAGTAAGATTTAAAATAAAATTAAGAAAAAGGAGTTAATTTAAGATCTTAAAATAAATTCCCTAATAAATGTAAAACGGAAGGTAAAGCAGCAAATAGTAGAACAAAGGAAGAATCATAAAATTAAGAAAAGGTGATGGCAAATGAAAACCAACTAAAAAACTTAAAATTTTGTAAAGGTCTTACAAGATTTATAGAATTTGATGTGTTCTGAGCAACAATATTTCATTTTGAATGACAATTTTCATTATAATTTGAGCTAGAAAAGAAAGTAATTAATTGTAACCTGTTTTACAGAAGAGATAAGAGATCTTTTAACTGCTAATTGAACCTAATTTCTGAATATGCGAAAATAAGAGATGCTATGATAAAAATGCTGAATAAACGATATTTTTATATATCGCTATACAGGCTGAATAGCATATATAGCTATTGAGCAATAGTATGCTTAATAAGCAATATATATGCTGAATAAGCAAATAAGCTGAATATGCGATAATAAATATGCTGAATAAGAGATCTTTTAACTATTAACTGAACCTAATTTCTGAATATGCATGTTTCCATGGTAAAAGAGAGTGAGTGAAGAGAGTGATTGATAATCAGAACTTTGTTGCATTCTTTTGTATCTCCGGTTACATTTATATTTATTAATAAACAGATATGACACACGTTTCGCCTAAAAATAAAAGCCATGAGGCTTGAAAGGACAAGTACGTCTTTTCAATGGCAACTATTGAGCACACTCATACCAAACTAGTCGAACCCTATAAATCTAATTAAAAAAGGAAATTTTTTAATTAGGAAAGGAAATTTTAAGAAAGGAAAAGAAATGGGACAACCAAGTCCGTTCAATGATAACGCAGAAAAGATAACTTACCAAATCACTCCGAAGACAAAAGGAACGCCTTTGCCCGTGAATTTAATGCAGGTAGACTCTTCATATCTCTCTCACTATTAAGCCGTATATTCCAAAAATGAGGGCCATAATGGCTACACAATAGGCTTGAGTGGGGCCGCTAAACTCATGAGCTATATTGACTGTGTTTTTTGACATGACAGTTCCTATCATAAGTAAGAAGATTTTCGAAAGCAGGGGTTATCAACTCATTTAAGTATATATCAAATAAATTCACAACCTAATTGTGGCGAATTCGGAAAACATCAACGTGGAAATCAGTGTTATCTAGTCTTGCTAAATCAATAGCATTAGATACATGGGCTTGCAAAGCAGAAGTGAAGTAGGATGTCCAAAGGCAGGTTTATACTTTAGATATACTACTGGACAGAAATTGATGCTAGTTGTGTAAGGAGTTCTACCGGGAAATGAAGAGATCCCACCCACAATACATAGTTACAGTCAGTCTGGAAAAAATTGAACATCATTTGCATCGCTTGCGTCACATTCTAGCTTGGCTCCGTCCTCTCATGGTTGATTACCGGAAGGTAATCAAGGGAATGCAGTGGTACATTTTTAAAGCAATCTAGTAACATTGAATGGGGCGATCAAATGTTAATAAAGAAACTTGTTTGTTTGACATATACAGAGATATCGAGGCTCTTTTCGGACCCGCATCAAGCATGTGAAATTTGCAATATAATGAAAGCTGAATTTGCTTTTTTTAATATTATCGGGAGCTAATTGAGGTCATATTAGGGTAATTCAAAATTGTACCTCTCCGTCATCTGTTAAGGAGTTGAGAGTATGAAGGAAGAAATTTGCTGGGGAATAACACATTGTTTAGCAATACAGACAATAATTCGCGCTATGTTGCAGCAGAGAGTACCGTACTCACCCGACATTTGATGCTGAGTGAGAAAAGCCTGTGTATAGTTGCTTTGAGGGCTCCCCCCTTTAGGATTCGACTAAAGATTCTTTTATGCTGATCGAAATATAGCAAAAGTTGAACACGACCAAGGTTTTAGAGAATAAATAAAACCAAAAACATTAAATACAGACTGATATCCTTGCTATTGTCTTTTTTTATCTATAGTCATTGCTACATTTTTATACATTTACGCAATATTTTCGCGAATTTGGACACACTGCATGAGCGTGTTTGGATTTTTAACAACGGTAGTTGACTTGAATTTGGTAAAGGACTGACATCAGCTTAGTTAAAAGACTTAATGGGTCCAAACGCTCAAAATTCGAACAGGTACAAGAAAGGCAACTCTGTTAAAAAAACAAAAATAAAAAACACGAGGATTAGGTGTGGTTCTCGCTCGTAGGCTTCTCCATTTCCACAGAGCGCTCTTTCCTGATGAGACCTGTTTGAACGAGAGCGAAGTCAAGGTCGTAACTACGTAAATGCCCCATGTGAACGGCTACTAAAGCGCATGAAATTGGCTGAAGTCACCTGAATATATAGTCAACAAAAATTGGAGGTTTGATCACGCCCAAAGCAGAATCCATGAGGAACGTAAATATCTGGAGCAAGAACTTCTCATGAGAAACTGGAGATGTTAATACAATTGTTCAGGACTTTTCATCACTCTAATTAGCTGGCCCAAAAGTAGCCATATTTCAGATTCGCTAGCCTCAAATCTCTCCGAGTTTAGATAAATTTATAAGCCAACAATGGTTTTTAATAATAATCTAATGAACAAATTATGGGCGCAAGCCTCAAATTGTAGCCCATTCTGGTTTAATTGGGGCTAAATACTAGCCCAGTCTGGTAAAGACATCTGACGGATAGAAGGAAAATATGACTGCACTTGTCTTTGAAACCATTCTATTTAATCATTTATATGGAATGCATTTGGATCCTGAACTTTATTTAACTATAGTTGAAATAGAGTCAATCTCGAGGCTTTATCCTCCGTAACCTCTTAGCTAATCCGAGCGTTTTATCATTGTGTTATGGCACTACTTTAATTGAATTTTAAATATCCGAGATCAAGGCAAAGGTAATATGTAGTTACAACCTTAAGACGTTAGGAACTTTCTGAAAGTCTAAACGTTAAAGTAAATAATGAAAAGTAATGTTTTAGATTGGTTAATCATAAGGAATTATTGCATCTTGAATTATTTAAATACGCTTAAAGCAAAAGGATAATTAAGCCCCCTACTTAAACAAACCTCTAAATAGTGATGTAAATAATAGATGTTAATTATTTTTTTTCATAAACATTTTTTGTCAGACATGTGTAGTCATTAACGTAGGTGCTCAGATCTATTTCTTCCTTTAATATAATTGTTTCAAAAGTTAAAGCTGACTTCACAGTGGTTAACTACAGTGGTAAATATGAAAAGTTTTTTTCAACTGAAAGTAAGGAGCCGCATTAAAACTTAAGACGAACAGAAATTATAATTGCACTAGCTGTTGGGGTGGCGCTTCGCGCCACCCTAACACCTAGTTGGTGGGGGCCCCCCAGGCCCCCCCGCGCGCGTAAGTCGTTACGCGCCATATTAGTTACGCGCCATTGTAGTTGTGTCCCTGTGTCCCACCTGTGAATATAGATATATATATATATATATATATATATATATATATATATATATATATATATATATATATATATATATATATATATATATGTTTTTAACTACGCAAAACTTGCGAATATACAATATTCTTCGCTGTCCCATTGTCTGTGCATATAAATAGATTGTCAGGTTTACCGACTCTTGAACATGCAACATATAATTGTCCATGGGAAAAACAATCCGTATTCAGATCTATACCTCATTATTCTAATGATTGCCCTTGAGCTCTGTTGATGGTGATTGCTAATCGAACATTCCCTGTGTCCCGGTCGTCATTTATATATCCCCCCTGTGCCCCCCGGCGTCCCCGTTGTAGTTGTGTCCCTGTGTCCCGGTCGTCATTTATATTCCCTGTGTCCCGGTGTCCCAGTCTGTAATTTCTCTTTGAGTGTCCCGGTCGTCATTTATATTCCCTGTGTCCCGGTGTCCCGGTCGTCATTTGTGTCCCGGTCTGTAATTTCGTCAGTCGACAAACATGACGTGAGTCGACAAACAACTTCATGACGGCATAATGCTCAATCCTTATAATGACGTCAGTCGACAAACATGCATGACGTCAGTCAACACACAAACAACTTATTTTTATATAGATAGATAGCATATGAGGGGTTCTCCTCCTCCTAATACCTCGCTCTTTACGCTAAAGTAATTTTATTAATTTCAACTATTTATTCTACGGCCTTTGTGATTCACGGGTCATTCTTAAGGAATTAGGACAAAATTTAAGCTTTTATAAAGAGCGAGGTATTAACCTCGTATTTGAGGAGGGTGAACCTCCTCAAATACGTGTTAAAAACATACGAATTTAGGAGTTAGTTACGTAAGTTAATTCATAAGTTACGTATATTTTTACTAATAAAAACGTTCGTAAAAAGTTAAAAGTTGTAGTTGCCTTTTTAAATAACCAAAAAATTGGAGGGTAACTAGGCCTACTCCCCCGCTCCTTTTTCCTCAAAATAGTCCGACCAAAACTATGAAAAAAGCCATTTAGCCATAAAAATAAATTAATATGCAAGTTTCGTTTTAATATTCATGTGCGGAGAGCCAAAATCAAAACATTTATTAATTTAAAAACGTTCAGAAATCAAATAAAAAAAACAAGTTTTTTTAGCTGAAAGTAAGGAGCGATATTAAAACTTAAAACGAACAGAAATTACTCCGTATATGAAAGGGGCTGTTCCCCCCTCAACGTCCAGCTCTTTACGTCAAAGTTTTCTATCGTTTTAAAAAGTAGAGTTGAGAGAAAGAGTCAAAAAAGTGGGTGGAGGGTTTGCTATGGGCTGAGTGGAAAAATTTACCAAAGCTAGAGTTGAGAAAATCCACTTTTTCTTTAGTCTCTGAGGTTTTTGTGTCATCCTCTTTCATGAGGTCTGAGATATCACGTCTAGAGGGACTAGCTGCTGAGGCATGGCGCCAGAACCATTTTGGATTCTGCTTTGCGTCAGCTGCAATTGCCTCTCGTGGTTTTCTACGATCTTCCAAGTCAAATTTCTTAACATATTTCTGCATTTCTTGAACTTGTCATTGTGGTTATTATATCTGCCTTTACATATTTGGTCCATGCTCTTTCCTTCTTCCTTCTAGCCCTTATGGCTTCTATGGGTAGGAAGGGGAGTGTTTTTGGCAAGGGCGACCAGTATACTCGGGAATGTTTATTTTCTGCAGCTAGGACTACTGTCTTAAACACCTCCCAGCTTTTTTCTATGTTACCTCTGTCTACCACACTCTCCCATTTTATCTTTGACAGGTCCTGCCCTATCAATTCTTAATCTGTAAAGGATTTTTTCACTTTATTTTCCTTCTTGAAGTTCACCTGTATCTCAGTCAAAATACAAATATGACCACTGCTTCCAACTGCAGAGGGATAGGAAGTAGAAATTATTCGTTCAGGGTCATTTGTCCTAACTAAGTCTAATAAGGAGAGTTGTTGCTAATGCCTGAATCGTGTTGGTTGTTCGATAATTTGTGTCAGTAGGTTGTCAGTGAGGAAGTTAGTAGTGACACAGGAGAGGCTACTTTCAAGGGGGGAGAGTAGAATATCTACATTCTTTGTGTAAATTTGCCTTGATTACATTAAAATCAAACGTATTATTGGCCATTAAGGCCAACAATTAGCCATTTGTGTGTTACTATGTACTAGCTGTTGGTGTGGCGCTTCGCGCCACACCAACACCTAGTTGATGGGGGTGCTTCGCGCCCACCGCCTAAGCCCCCCGTGTGCGTAAGTCGTTACGCCCCCCCCAAGCCCCCCCCCCCCCCCGTGTGCGTAAGTCGTTACGCGCCATTGTAGTTTTGTCCCTGTGTCCCACCTGTGAATATATATATATATATATATATATATATATATATATATATGTGTGTGTGTTTTTAATTACGTAAAACTTGCTAATATACAATATTCTTCGCTATCCCAATGTCTGTGCATATAAATAGATTGTTAGGTTTACCGACTCTTGAACATGCAACACATAATTGTCCATGGGAAAATAATCCGTATTCAGATCTATACCGCATTTTTCTAATGATTGCCCTTGGGCTTTGTTGATGGTAATTGCTAATCGAATATTCCCGGCGTCCCCGTTGTAGTTGTGTCCCTGTGTCCCGGTCGTCATTTCTGTCCCGGTGTCTCGGTCTGTAATTTCTCTTTGAGTGTCCCGGTCGTCATTTATATTCCCTGTGTCCCGGTCTGTAATTTCTCTTTGAGTGTCCCGGTCGTCATTTATATTCCTTGTGTCCCGGTCTGTAACATGCGACAATAGATCAATTGTGTTGTAACTTTGTTCACGATCCCATTCTAGACATGTAGAAATAGAAGCAGTACGATTAGGTTAAGGCATTGCTTAACCTAATGCTTGAGAAGTTTGTTTGCAATAGATAAGCACAAATCTTCAATCATAACTAAAGTGCAGTTATAAATTTCTGTTGTAAAGTCCAAGGTCATATCTGACCTTTCTAGCCGCGTTCGGTGGAGTATATTCTCGGCCATTTGCGATTTGTATTTCTCCTATAACTCTGTAGGAGATGAAGGAGAGCAACTTTTGCCGGAAGACACGGGCCGTAATTTCATGTCTATGAACCGGCGACTCTCCAGGATTTAAAAGCTGTTGTATCTAATCCCAAGATGGATTATATATAAATGTAATAAATGACGAATCATTAATCTATAGGCATAATATCTCATTGCACTGCATTTCTTATCCATTTCTTTGCTAGTGGCTGGATTTATCAATTTAATATTAAAGTGATAGCCGTCGGCTCCATCCCAAAAAATGATAGGATATTGTAGGGCATCGTAGCATCGATGAGTTTAATAAAAACTTCTCTTTGAAACGCCTTCTTATATACTTCATATATAAAGCCATTGACGTCATATACAAATCACCGACCATAACGACTGTCACTTCGTTGATAGTTGCGTATCAGTAGGCATCAATTCGATTGCTGTTTTGAACAGAAGCACTAAATTATTATTTATTTGGAAAAGATGTTGCAACTGGGAAACGATAGTCCTTTCAACGTCGTTTTTTTTTATCATCGATATCACTTTCAAGTTGTTTGGTTTGTTTTACCTTGACTTGTCTTTCGTCACTGTGAAATACATATCGCCGAACCTTTGTTTTTTAACTAAAATCTGGTAGGCATTGATGACCTTATCCAAGTCAAAATCCCAAACCCAATCATCATCGCTATCATTTTCAGTTTTGATACGTTTTGACTCTCGCTGTCCAGGTTGTTTCAGGTTGCTCTTGTGATTCCTCGGCACGCTTTCTTTTGGTGATTTCTCTTTGAGACGCAAGCCTGTTTTCACGCTGTTGTTGTGATTCCTCGGGACGCTTTCTTTTCATATTTTCTCTATTAGCCGGAAGCCTGTTTTCACGCTGTTGTTGTGATTCCTCAACGGAAAGTTTTTTGTTATAAATAGGAAAATTCAGAAGGATGGTGCAGTATCTGCCACATGCTAAAACTGCCCAAACAAAATTCTGAAGGGTCTCATGCATGCAACAACGAATTTCTACAAACATCTCAAGCTGAGTTTGACAGAGCTTACTACAGGATGTTTTCTAGTTATTTTATTTTGAATTTTCTTTTCTTTATTTGTTAAATTTGTTTTTTGTTGCATTGATAAAAGTAAGCCAGGAGGTACTCCAAAAGAAGAATAAAACAAAGATAAGAATTGGTTAACTTTACTTGTCACAACATTGGAAAACTTGCTGACGTATGTGATGCTTTGCAAAAACCAAGGCTAATTTCTCGTGATGTTGAAATTCTGGAAGAATACATGAAAATTATGGAGCCAGTAGCGGTAGCATTGGGCATTCTTCAGGGGGAGGAAAAATGCTACTTCGATGCTATTTATCCTACAATCAAATCCCTTGAAAGGAAGCTCAAAAAGCTGAGAGATTTGTGGAAAGTCAGCTAGCCTTTGGTACACGCTCTACTTGTGGGTCTCGAAAAAAGATTCACCGCGATTATGGACGAGAGAGCTCTTCATGCAAGAGCCTATGTTATTGCCACTGCTAGTCGTCGTTTCTTCAAATTGAAGTTGTTTCCTGATAACCATAAAGATGTAGCAGTTGATCTCTTAGTAGACGAAGCGAAAAAGGTTGAAGATTTCAGAAGTACTGACGAGACTGATAAAAGTAGCGTTTTGTCTGGAGATGAATATTTTGATCTTAGTGATGAAGAAGCAACTCGTATTGATTCTGGCAACCGTGGCCATGAAACCAATTCTGTGAAATTAAAACAGTTCAAAATAGGTATGATACCTTTTTATTGACAGTGAATAGATATAAAATTATTTAACTGGATATTTCGAACACATATACAGTGTTCATACTGCATACAGTTTCATACTGCATACAGTTTTACTGCTGATGATGAACACTGTATATGTGTTCGAAATATCCAGTTAAATAATTTTATATCTATTCACTGTCAATAAAAAGGTGTCATCCCTATTTTGAACTGTTTTACTTTCGTCATGGAAAGGCAGTGTGGTCTTCGAAGTTATCTACCATTCTGTGAAGGTGGTGGTTTTGTCATATTTGAATGAGAGGCGAAAGGAACTATCTGTGCTCAAAGTGTACCCAAGGGTAATGAAAGTTTTCAGGAAGCACAACGGTATCATTCCTTCGTCTTCACCTGCAGAACGACTTTTTTCGGTATGTGGTGGAATTTCTACTCTACAAAGAAACATGCTCGGAGATGGTATGTTTGAAAAGCTTCTGCTGTTGAAAGGAGCAGCTAAGAAATTAAGTTAAGTTATGATGTAGCTATAATGAATGTTCTTCGTAAATTATTTTCTTTTTATATCTTAACTGAAGTAAAATTCAATTTTTCGTAAAAACAGTTGATTTTTTTTCACGAAAACTGCCAGTTTTTCTGAAAAGTGGTCGATTTCTCGTCAGAATCTTGCTTATCTTGTCTACTTGGTAAGGAAACACACATTAAAGAAGTGTTTTGCGTGTTATTTACTGTAAGTAAAATATTAGTACTTAGTGCTTAAATACTGAAGTAAAATCGAAATACTTGAGCACGTAAATACTGAAGTACTTTTTCGAAAGCACTTATTACTTAAGTAGAATTTTAGAGAAGTACTTAATACTTGTACTTAAGTAAAAATTTCTCTGAGTACTTGGTACTTGTACTTAAGTAAAAAAAAAAAGTACTTGGCTCAACACTACTTGGTTCCAAATAAGACTGTTTGGTACATTTGTTATCTACTAATAAAAATAAATACTATAAATTAG
This sequence comes from Artemia franciscana, assembly GCF_032884065.1. Taxonomy (NCBI): domain Eukaryota; kingdom Metazoa; phylum Arthropoda; class Branchiopoda; order Anostraca; family Artemiidae; genus Artemia; species Artemia franciscana. Next base: position 45,690,380 of record NC_088871.1, on the reverse strand, counting down.
AAATAACGTTTTTTTCCATGTTAAGCGTTAACCATGTTACGTCATGATATCATATTTAAACATCTCTTTTTTATGCTCTAGTGAAGAGCGATAGCTTCAAAATAGACGGTTTGCTCTTTACTTAGTTCCAGCTAACTGTTTGGTACATTTGTTATCTACTAATAAAAAGTAATACCATAAATTAGCAACAACGTTTTTGCCATTAAGGGTTAACCATATTACGTCATGATATCATGTTTAAACGTCTCTTTTTCATGCTCTAGTGAAGAGCGTTAGCTTCAAAAATAGATGGTTTGCTCTTTACTTGGTTCCAGCCAAGACTGTTCGGTACATTTGTTATCTACTAATAAAAAGTAATACCATAAATTAGCAATAACGTTTTTCCATTTAGCGTTAACCATATTACGTCATTATATCACGTTTAAAAGTCTCTTTATCATGCTCTAGTGAATAGGATAGTTTTATAATAGGCGGTTTGCTCTTTACTTGGTTTCAGCTAAGACTGTGTGGTATATTTGTTATCTACTAATAAAAATTAATACTATAAATTAGCAATAACGTTTTTGCCACTAAGCGTTAACCATGTTACGTCATGATATCATGTTTAAACGTCTCTTTTTTATTGCTCTGCTGAATAGCGATAGCTTCAAAATAGGTGGTTTACTTTTCATTTGGTTCCAGCTATGACTGTTATGGTATATTTTTCCTCTACCAATAAAATTTAATGCCAAAAATTGGCTATAACGTTTTTGCCATTAAGCGTTTACAAATTCCTTTAAATACGATTCGACTTGTCAAATTTAGAATTATTTAATACAGAACTGACCGACATTGAAGAGAATCTACTGCATGTGGTACCAAATTAAATGGTAGTTGCAAAAGCACGGAGATGTATTAACTTCCTTTAAAAGAGCTCATGTACTGCGATGCTCCAGTGCCCTGCTAGCAGTGGAAGGAAGGGAAAAAGAAGGAAACATCAGTGCTACCCATGCCACAAAGTGATTTTTCTTGTTGTTGAAACCAGTGGACTTTCAATTCTGAATTTTCCGTAAATGTTTACTATTCATATTTGTCGAAACAGTAGTTATTGTTTCTGAGCAACTTCAATTTGCAATTTTTCATCACTAGACACTTTTTAAAAATGCGTTTTTGAATTTGCGGTTGCTCTGGGCTATAATTTGCTCTTTACTTTGTTGCATCTGGTGCCGCGACCATGGTAAAAACATATGGTGTTGAGTTAGTTAAAAAAAAGACACCATAGGCAATTAAGATGGACACCTGAAAGCTCAGAAAATTCATAATTAATGTGGACGACTAGTATTACCATGAAATTGGCACTTCTTAACAATATTCTAACTTACTAATAAAAAAGTAATCATTAATCCCAAAAGGTTGTTTTCCCATTGTACAATGGTTATAAATTCGTCACTTCAGAAGCACGCACTAGTTACCTGGAAGTCCGAACCATGACTAACAGAAATGAACCCTAGAACAACATCCATATTAA